>NC_069502.1:156967139-156974639 GCF_027579735.1 Bombina bombina
AAATTTTTGTTGCTTCCATGGCATTCCAAAAAATGCCTTGCCACACTGCTTGTTTTCATGCATTTATTTGTAATGTCCCTTTTATGTTCCTTGATCCTTTCTTTTAGCTCCCTATAGGTTTTTCCTATATAGTATAGGGGGCAATTGCATAAGACCGTATAAATTACACCTTCACTTTTACAGGTAATGTGACCTTTTATAGTGTGATAGGAGCCAAATCTGTCACACAAATTCCTCCCTATTAGCATGTTGTCACACACTGAACAGTGAGAACATTTATAATTTCCATCCTTTCTTCTGCTTAGCCAATTTTGCGTATCTTTAGTTTCAAAATGGCTATTTACTAGCAAATCCTTTAAGTTCGGTGCTCTCTTGGGTGTCATTAGTGGAACTTCTCCTACAAATTTTCCTATAGATTTATCTATCCATAGTACATGCCAGTGCTTCTTTAAAACTGCACGAATATCTTGCCATTTATTATTATATGTTCCTATAAATCTAACCAAGGAGTTATCTTGTACTTTCTCTTTCTGACCATATAGTAATTATTCTCTGTTTTTATTCTTAGTTTTAGCAAAAGCTTTTTTTAAACATTGTTGTGAATATCCTCTCTGTTTTAATCTATTTTTAAGAAGTTTTGCTTCAGTATTGAATTGTTCTGAATCTGTACAATTTCTTTTGTGTCTTAAAAATTGACCATCTGGAATGTTTTGAATCAATTTCATTGGATGATGGCTGTCAAAAGATAACAGTGCATTACCTGCGGTTTCTTTGCGATAAGTAGCTGTTTTTAAGTTATTGTTAACATTCATAATTCGCTCTTTGCTATTGGTGTAGGTAAATTTTAAGTTCCAGTCATTTATATTTAATTTGTGCATAAATTCATTACGTTTCATCTCCGTGTCCTCCCAGAGGAGGAACACATCATCGATGAATCTTAACCATAGGGAAATACTGTCATTTGTCATTTCTACACTGTTCAGTATACAGTCATGTTCCCATTTCCCAAGATAGAGGCAAGCAAATGTTGGGGCACAGCAAGTCCCCATCGCTGTTCCCAAATTTTGTTGATAACATCTATCTTTGAATAAAAAATAGTTATGTTTCAAAATGAAGGAAAGTAGTTCCATTACAAAATCAGTATGTTTGTTGTATTCTTGTCCCCTCTGAATTAAGAAGAATTTGCTTGCCTCTATCCCTTTGTCATGGGGGATGCTTGAATAAAGAGCTTCCATGTCTATTGCAACTAAAATAGTCTTTGAAGTTACAGTTATATAATTTAATTTTTTCAGTACATCAAGAGTATCTTTTACATAGGACGGCAAACTTAATAGGCTAGGTCTTAGGCAGAAATCAACATATTGTCAGATTTTTTCTGTAAGGGATCCCATGCCCGAAATAATTGGGCGTCCTGGGGGTGGAAACTTTTTTTATGAAGCTTTGGTAAGCAATAAAATGTAGCTGTTATTGGATATTTAACATAAAGGAAATCAAATTCTTTTTGGTTAATAAGACCCTCATCTTTAGCTCTTAATAATATGTGTAGCAATTTTCCCCCATAAATTCCTCTAGGGTTGAAACGTAGTGTCCTATATTGATTAATGTCCCTCAGTAATCTGTGACATTCTTCAATATAATCCTTTGTATTTAGGACCACCACGTTCCCACCCTTATCGGATGGCTTGATGGTAATTTTAGTGTCTGTTCTCAGTTCTTTTAGAGCTTCCCTTTGTTTTTAGTGAGATTGTCTAATGTCAGGTCTCCACTTTTTAGTTGGTCTATATCTCTCTCCACAAGTTTTACACAATTATGTATCAATGGTATACTAGAAAGTGCTGGCATATATTGAGATTTTTTCTTGAAGTCACTATATCCTATAGATCTTTCCTCAATTATTGTGGGAAGTCCTGTTGTTTCCTCTTCTAATTCTTCTAGGGCTCTTAGGCTCTGTTTTTCATGCATATTTAGAACTGATCTCTCTAGTTTATTTTCAAATGTTTTCTTTAAAACAATTTTACGAGCAAAAAGATGAAGGTCTTTTACCAAGTCAAATTTGTCCATTCTGTTAGTTGGTGAAAAAGTTAAACTCTTCTCTAAAACCTCAATTTGTGATGTTGATAAAGTTTTTTGTGATAAATTCACCACATTAACCATTAGGTGTTGTTCTTCCTCCTCTGTCTGAGTGGATATCTGCGTCTGCCTCTGTTGTCTATGTTTCCGCCTCCCTCTCCTGTATTTGTGGGTTTGTGACCTAAAAAACTTTTTTGTTGTTCTCTATATGATCTCTGTGATTTAGTGTCATCCCCACTAGATACTTCTGTTTCAGAGCCACTTGAAGCACTGTATGTATAGTCATAAATTGTATTATCTTGATAATCCTTCCAGTCTCTTTGATATTTCTTTTTCTTTCTAAATTTAATTGAGTCTTGAATTTTTCTTAATTCAACTTTTGCTAATACCATTATACTCTCATATTTATCTTTGCCTTTCCAAATATCCACATAATTTTTTACAGTTATTAGATCTTATTCTATTTGTTCTAATCTCAATTTATTTTCCTCAATCATTAGGTTCATCCAGTTTATTGGGAGGCATACTCATTTCATTTAATTTGGAAATTTTCTAAGAGTGGATTATCCAGATTAGCACCTGGTCTTTTTCTAATCCTGAGTCCCCTTGGGATCATTTTAGCCTCCACATATTTTTCTAAACTGGATATTTCCCATTTTAATTTTTGTTCCTTAAATAGCTTTTTCTTATAATCTTTAAAAGATTTGTATATATTTGGATTGTCAGAAGAACTTACAATATTGTCTCCCACATTCGTTGGGATTGAAAATGTATCATCAACATCATATTTCCACTCGCTATCATTTAGTTCAGCCATTGTAAAATCCTCGCAGAAAAAAGCAAATCACACTATTTATACAACTGTGCCAGGCTCCTACAACACTTCCTAAGGAAATAATTGAAACCGATAAGGGTGGGAACGTGGTGGTCATAAATACAAAGGATTATATTGAAGAATGTCACAGATTACTGAGGGACATTAATCAATATAGGACACTACGTTTCAACCCTAGAGGAATTTATGGGGAAAAATTGCTACACATATTATTAAGAGCTAAAGATGAGGGTCTTATTAACCAAAAAGAATTTGATTTCCTTTATGTTAAATATCCAATAACAGCTACATTTTATTGCTTACCAAAGCTTCATAAAAAAAAGTTTCCACCCCCAGGACGCCCAATTATATCGGGCATGGGATCCCTTACAGAAAAAATCTGACAATATGTTGATTTCTGCCTAAGACCTAGCCTATTAAGTTTGCCGTCCTATGTAAAAGATACTCTTGATGTACTGAAAAAATTAAATGATATAACTGTAACTTCAAAGACTATTTTAGTTGCAATAGACGTGGAAGCTCTTTATTCAAGCATCCCCCATGACAAAGGGATAGAGGCAAGCAAATTCTTCTTAATTCAGAGGGGACAAGAATACAACAAACATACTGATTTTGTAATGGAACTACTTTCCTTCATTTTGAAACATAACTATTTTTTATTCAAAGATAGATGTTATCAACAAAATTTGGGAACAGCGATGGGGACTTGCTGTGCCCCAACATTTGCTTGCCTCTATCTTGGGAAATGGGAACATGAATGTATACTGAACAGTGTAGAAATGACAAATGACAGTATTTCCCTATGGTTAAGATTCATCGATGATGTGTTCCTCCTCTGGGAGGACACGGAGATGAAACTTATTAAATTTATGCACAAATTAAATATAAATGACTGGAACTTAAAATTTACCTACACCAATAGCAAAGAGCGAATTATGAATGTTAACAATAACTTAAAAACAGCTACTTATCGCAAAGAAACCACAGGTAATGCACTGTTATCTTTTGACAGCCATCATCCAATGAAATTGATTCAAAACATTCCATATGGTCAATTTTTAAGACACAAAAGAAATTGTACAGATTCAGAACAATACAATACTGAAGCAAAACTTCTTAAAAATAGATTAAAACAGAGAGGACATTCACAACAATGTTTTAAAAAAGCTTTTGCTAAAACTAAGAATAAAAGCAGAGAAGAATTACTATATGGTCAGAAAGAGAAAGTACAAGATAACTCCTTGGTTAGATTTATAGGAACATATAATAATAAATGGCAAGATATTCGTGCAGTTTTAAAGAAGCACTGGCATGTACTATGGATAGATAAATCTATAGGACAATTTGTAGGAGAAGTTCCACTAATGACACCCAAGAAAGCACCGAACTTAAAGGATTTGCTAGTAAATAGCCATTTTGAAACTAAAGATACACAAAATTGGCTAAGCAGAAGAAAGGATGGAAATTATAAATGTTCTCACTGTTCAGTGTGTGACAACATGCTAATAGGGAGGAATTTTTGTGACAGATTTGGCTCCTATCACACTATAAAAGGTCACATTACCTGTAAAAGTGAAGGTGCAATTTATATGGTCTTATGTAAGTGCCCCCTATACTATATAGGTAAAACCTATAGGGAGCTAAAAGAAAGGATCAAGGAACATAAAAGGGACATTAAAAATAAATGCATCAAAACAAGCAGTGTGGCAAGACATTTTTTGGAATGCCATGGAAAAATTTATTAAAATTTAGGGGTCTGGTCACATACAACACAAACAAAAACAGCTGAATCTTCTCTTGGGTAGAGAGGCTAAGAGAAGGGCTCTCTTTCTTAGAAGAAGGTTTTATGAGGGGGGAAACAATCAGGGTAGACTTTTGGCGAGGCTTTTACGTACTAGATCCTCTAAAAGCTACATTATGTCTATAAAAGACACGAGAGGAAAGGCATGGTACACCTCTACTGACATAGCTAACAATTTTAAAGCATACTATGAACGCCTCTATAATCTACACAGAACTACTACTCCACCCTCACACTCAGCTATTACAGAATACTTGGCATCCCTTAAGTTGCCCTCCCTGACTACAGACCAAAAATCTGAGCTTGAATCTCCCTTCACCTTAAAAGAACTTCAGACAGCTATTCTCTCCTCCCCCCCCCCCCGGCAAAGCTCCAGGCCCAGATGGATTTGGACACGCTTATTACTCCAAATTCCATGATTTGCTAGCCCCTCCCCTCCTATCGCACTTCTCTGACATTGACAGCAATTCCTCTTTCCCTCCCCTGTCCCTCCAAGCACACATATCAGTGATCCCAAAACCAAACAAACCCCAGGACCTCATTCCTAATTATAGGCCTATATCCCTTTTAAATGCGGACATCAAAATTTACGCTAAATTATTATCCTTTAGACTAAATCGATATCTCCTATATTTAATTCATCGAGATCAAGTCGGATTCGTTCCCTTCAGAGAGGCAAAGATATTACGGTCCGCAACCTCCATCTTCTATGGTACTCTAAAAGCCAAGGCCTTCCCACAATTTTTCTGTCCACCGACGCGGAAAAGGCCTTCGACCGTGTCGGTTGGCCTTTCCTCAAAGCCACCCTCCAAACAATGGGGAATGGAGAGACTATGCTTCATAGAATTTTCTCATTATATAACGCCCCGAGTGCTAGAATATCAATTAATGGAATTCTCTCTCCCCCGTTCCCAATCTTGAACGGCACCAGACAAGGGTGCCCCTTGTCTCCCCTGTTGTTTGTCTGCCTTCTGGAGACATTCGCTGCAAAAATAAGACAAAACCCAGATATCACAGGTATAACAATTGGAGAAGAATCTTATAAATTGTCTCTATTCACGGACGACGTGTTATTTTCACTTACTAATCCTAGTAGGAGTATCCCCTCTCTCATTAAGGAACTTTCACTGTTTAACAACCTTACCAATTTCCTCATTAACCATTCTAAATCAGAATACCTAATGGTTTCCATGTCTCATACCCTTTCCCAACAACTTAGATCTTCCTGCCCCTTCCGTCAGTGCAATTCCTCTCTAAAATACCTGGGTACATATCTTACTGATGAACTGGACCAGATTTACAACTTAAATTTTGCCACTGCAAAATTATCCCTTGAACGAGAACTCTCCTCGTGGCACTCCAGACATCTCTCCTGGATAGGTAGAATCAACGCAATAAAAATGACAGCCTTCCCCAAACTTCTTTATCTACTACAGGCCCTCCCTATTCCCCTCCCTCCCCGATTCCTCACAAACCTTAAACAGTTATTCAACTCTTTCATTTGGGGAGGTAGACACTCGAGAATTAAAAATAAGACAATGATGACCCTTCGCATCCATGGCGGCCTTGGTGTCCCTGACTTAAATTTATACCACCATGCAATTTTTATCCAAAGAATTTTGGATTGAAGACTTCATAAATCCCAAAAAAGGTGGGTCACTCTTTAAGAGCTCCTGAACACAGGTGTAAACTTACAGTCTATCTGTTGGGCCCCAAATGGCGAAACACAGAGTACAAAAATAGAAAACATGATTACTAAAGAAACCCTGATCCAATGGGAAAAGGCCAATAGAACCAACCCTTACCTTTCATCCAGACCATCCCCCCTGACTTCCCTAATCCATAATTCTGAATTCTCTTTGACTGCCCTGGGATCCTTCCGTGACAATCTTAAGACTTCTCCAGACATTACAATCCAACATCTCTCTGAAGATGAACATCTGCTCTCACAATCACAACTAAGGGACACGGTTTTCACTTGGTCTCAGAACTGGTTTAATTACAGGAAGGTCCACCCTTACATTACCACTCATAAACAACAACATAACATGTTGAGACATGAAACCAAATTAGAAAAATTACTTTCCTCCACAACTACACTCAGTCACACTCTTTCAAAGATCTACTCCCCCGGGTTATTTTCCCTCCTCTATGGAATCTTGGGAGAGGGAGTTGGGAGTTATTATTTTACCCCAAATGGCTTCTTCCATGTTTATTAATACTAAATCGTCCTCGTCATCTGCAGGATTATTGGAAATAAACTACAAAATTCTCCATAACTGGTACCTTACCCCGAAACGCCTACATAAATTATACCCCACATCTAATAATCGCTGCTGGCGTTGTGGCCATATAGGTAGTGGCATGGGCCATATGTGGTGGTGGTGTAGCGGTATTAACTCCTTTTGGAGAGCCATTATAGGGGAGATAGAGAGGATCTTCCAGATAACATTGCCTTTAGACCCATTATTATTTCTCTTGAATAAGAGTTTCAAATTCCCCTCCAAGGCCCATTCTATACTGTTTCATACTTTTATTAATGGCGCTAAATCACTTATCGCTAAAAATTGGAAGTCTCCAGATCCACCTGACCTAACTCTTTGGAGGAATAAAGTCTCTGACCTTTTAGAACTGGAAGAGTATAGATCATATAGGTTGGATATTAGAGATCTCTTCATAACTGCACAGGACCTATGGGATCAATATCTAAAATTAAACCTAAACACTCCCGCTCTTTTGACACATTAAATCCTGTCTTTACAACATCCAAGGAAACACAGTATTCTAATGATGT
>NC_069502.1:156979639-157149639 GCF_027579735.1 Bombina bombina
TTCAGTCTAATTCTATTACTGGTATCACTGTTGATGTACTTTAATTATAATTGCGTTTTGTAAGCGTTTCATACAGCGAATAATCTCAGGCATAGTCTAAGAGTAGATGTTTGGCTGAATACCTCTGTAATAATTACATTTAACTCTGGCTAAGTCTGGCACAACCCAGACTGTTCAACAAATTAACTAAGTATAGCTATAGTAGTCATGTGTCTAAATTAACATGAAGTGCTAGGCAGTTAAAATTAGAGCGCCCAAACGCTCACATAGACTCCTGACTAGTTTCGCCCCTCTGGGCTTTGTCAAAGGCGGCGAGCCGCCGATTGTTTGGGGGTATATACCGGTTAAACCGGAAGTCCCGTCTTCCTCTATTTTTGATTTGTTTACCGATTGGTCACTATTTGTGGAATGACAGCTTCGTATTCCAATCAGTTTTTACTATTGGTAGTTTCAGTGTTATGCTGGGGTTTAGCGAGCTGTCACTACATTGAATGTAAGATTCTATCTAGACTCACCAGGGTCTCTTGGACTGATATTCTGATTACAACTTAGATAGTTTTTAACATGTTCTTACTGGCCAAGTAGATTTTAGGGGTACTTTCTTCTTATCACTAAAACTTATTTTCTGTTTAATTTGACTTTATATTCATAACATCCTTTGTATTAGATAGTCACCAGTAAGATATTAAAGTACACTGTTATAATAAATTTGATAAATACTTTAAATAAACATATAAATATATAAGCGTGATTTTTTAATCTAAGTGTGGATGATCTTTAAATCACAAGGAGTGTATAAGTGACACATTGAAAAAACACCAATATCCCTTGTATGTGAATTTTATTATTTATTAAACGGAATCCATGTGTTAAATGTGATTTTTCTTGGTGACGATTGTGTTCTTGAATCTTCTGGTTCATACTATACTGATTGTAGCAATTTTGTATGTGCTATTTTGGTGAGTGTGTACACTTAAGCTTTCATATAACTAGAATGTTTGGAGAAATCCTGTGAAGATTTAGTGACCTGTGACTTTAAATAAATATGTGTGCTCGTGAAGTCTGTGAGAAAAATTGTGAAAACAATTTTTTTGTGGAAAAGGGTGAAGATTTGTTGTTGGATTAGAATGACTTGTATAATATCTTGTTCGTATTATCATTCAATGTTTTTATGTTTTTTGTTTTTTATTTTTGTTATGTCATGTGTTCAGATTTCACATTAAGGTCTGTGTATAGTAATTATTTAGTCAAGTGAATTGTACCTCTACTGTTTATATAGAGTTTCTATAGCTCTCTATGTTGTTACACCAGTATTATTTACAGAAAAATATAGTAGTTGTTCTGCTCATTTAGCCCATGTGGTTGAACTGAGTTCAATAAATAGATCCACCGACTTTCAGCTTTCAGTAGAGCTGTTTCTAAGTTTCCTCCCCTCATTCCTAAACTCACTTTTTCTATACCCCAGCATTGTAGGTCATTTTGGTTCGAATTATGGAATTTTAAGAAATGTGCAGCTACACTAGTTATGGATTTCATTTCTTCCTTATCTTTCGCTGCATTTTTATTATTCCTTAAATGTTCCATTAGTCTCAGATGTAATTTCCTTGAGGTCATTCCTACATAGTACAAATTGCATGTACAGTACAGTACATAAATTACACTCTCTGTATTGCAACTTATGTATCTTTTGATGTTGTGTTTCTTGCCGAACCTGTCTGTGTTAATGAGCTGTATCTGAACACAATTTGTGAATCACAAGAGATGTAGAATACTACTTTACTCTTCTGCTTGGTGTCATCTGTTCTTAGGTTACCTCAGCTTCCTGTTGTGTCACATGACCCTGCTCACTGCATCCTCCTTCTGATTAATCTATATATCCTTCAATTGCTAGGAGGCATCAAGAGGGGTGCCTCCTATTGGTCCCAATTTTTGCTGCTAATATATTGACAGAACACAGGTGGCGCTGCAGCACAGCTTTTCCTTTGACCCATGTACTGCAATGGAGAGAAGCGTTCCTATACCTGCCTCTTCATAGCTTTACATGGGGGGAAAATGGTGAGAAAAAAAATGTTGGGACTTTTTTTTTGTTTTAATTAATATTTAATTAAGCTTTGGCCACATATGTCAGGGTAGGCACTGCCTCCCCTGCCTCCTATGAGTGCACGTCCCTGATTATATATATACACACACAAATATATACAGTATCTCACAAAAGTGAGTAAACCAATCACATTTTTGTAATTATTTTATTATATCTTTTTATGTGACAACACTGAAGAAATGAAATTTTGCTACAATGTAAAGTAGTGAGTGTACAGCCTGTATAACAGTGTAAATTTGCTCTCCCCTCAAAATAACTCAACACACAGCCATTAATGTCTAAACTGTTGGCAACAAAAGTGAGTACACCCCTAAGTGGAAATGTCCAAATTGGGCCCAAAGTGTCAATATTTTTTTGTGGCCACCATTATTTTCCAGCACTGCCTTAACCCTCTTGTGCATGGAGTTCACCAGAACTTCACAGGTTGCCACTGGAGTCCTTTTCCACTCCTCCATGATGACATCACAGAGCTGGTGAATGTTAGAGACCTTGCGTTCCCCCACCCTCCATTTGAGGATGCCCAACAGATGCTCAATAGGGTTTAGGTCTGGAGACATGCTTGGCCAGTCCATCACTTTTACCCTAAGCTTCTTTAGCAAGGCAGGGGTCGTCTTGGAGGTGTGTTTGGGGTCGTTATCATGTTTGAATACTGCCCTGCAGCCCAGTCTCTGGAGGGAGGGGATCATGCTCTGCTTCAGTATGTCACAGTACATGCTGTCATTCATAGTTCCCTCAATGAACTCTAGCTCCCTATTGCTGGCAGCACTCATGCAGGCCCAGATTATGACACTCCCACCACCATTCTTGACTGTAAACAAGACACACTTGTCTTTGTACTCCTCACCTGGTTGCCGTGACACACGTTTGACATAATCTGAATCAAATAAGTTTATCTTGGTCTCATCGGACCACAGGACACGGTTCCAGTAATCTGTGCCCTTAGTCTGCTTGTCTTCAGCAAACTGTTTGCAGGCTTTCTTGTGCATTATATTTAGAAGAGGCTTCCTACTGGGATGACAGCCATGCAGACAAATTTGATGCAGTGTGCGGTATATTGTCTGAGCACTGACTGGCTGACCTCCCCCCCACCCTTTCAACCTCTGCAGCAATGCTGGTAGCACTCATACGTCCATTTCCCAAAGACAACCTCTGGATTTGACGCTGAGCACCTGCACTCAACTCCTTTGGTCGACCATGGCGAGGCCTGTTCTGAGTGGAACCTGTCCTGTGAAACCACTGTATGGTCTTGCTCACTGTGCTGCAGCTCAGTTTCAGGGTCTTGGCAATATTCTTTTAGCATAGGCCATCTTTATGTAGAGCAACAATTCTTTTTTTCAGAAAGTTCTTTGCCATGAGGTACCATGTTGAACTTCCAGTGACCAATATGAGAGAGTGTGAGAGCGATAACACCAAATTTAAAACACCTGCCCCCATTCACACCTGAGACCTTGTAACACTAGCGAGTCACATGACACCGGGGAGGGAAAATGGATAATTTGGTCCAATTAGGACATTTCCTCTTAGGGGTGTACTCACTTTTGTTGCTAATGGTTTAGACATTAATGACTGTGTGTTGAGTTATTTTGAGGGGACAGCAAATTTACACGGTTATACAGGCTGCACACTCACATTGTACAAAAGTGTAATTTCTTCAGTGTTATCACATGAAAAGATAATAAAATATTTACAAAAATGTGAGGGGTGTACTCACTTTTGTGAGATACTGTACATACACACATATTAACAGACACACATACATACATATATATATATATATATATATATATATATATATATATATATATATATATATATGTGTACGTATACATATACATACACACATACATAATTAAACAAGTGCATTTTGTATTAATAAAATGGAACTTTTATAATCATTATTCTATAGAGGTTTGTACCTTTTAAAAAAAAATCAATTTTAGCGGTCCACAGGATTCAAAATTATGAGTTTAGTGGTCCCTGAGGTCCGAAATGTTGGTGAGCCCTGGTGTAAAAAAACAGATTAAAAAAAAAAGTTTACATAACATTTTCATTAAAATTGTCATTATATTTCCATAGCTCCTAACATTCCCTAGAGGCATTCTGGGATGGGGAGGTTAGAGATCATGTGGGTGGAGGGCTACCTGTGGTTTGTGAGCAGGTCACAACAGGAGGGGTGGGGTCACAACAGAGTGTGAGTGGGCCAAGTCATTTCATGTTTTTGCCAAGGGTGCACACCAAGGCTGCACATCCTTGGCATCGGCAAAGGGCTCAATATACTAAGCAGCGTAAGCTGCTTCTTACACTGTCCACCACCTCTGAGTTAGCGTATTTACAGGCCCTTATGTCACAAGCTGCATTATTATTATCGGTTATTTGTAGAGCGCCAACAGATTCAACAGCGCTATAATCAAAACATTAATAGGGATCAAACGGGTAGAGGGCCCTGCCAGGAGTTCTTAAAAAGGTGATCTACAAACAGCTGGACTCCTAGACTTACATGCTAAGGGGGTTTAGGGGATAGCAATGGAGGAGAGGAACTGGTATAAAGAAAGGTTAGTGTAGGTTGTATGCATCCCTGAATAGTAGAGTCTTTAGGGAGCACTTGAAGCTTTCAAAACTAGGCGAGAGTCTTTTGGAGCAAGGCAGCGAGTTCCACAAGATGGGAGCCAGTCTGGAGAGGTCCTGTAAGCGGGAGTGTGAGGAGGTAACAAGAGAGGAGGAGAGTAGGAGGTCATGAGCAGAGTGAAGGGGATGGGAGGGAGAGTATCTGGAGACAAGGTCTGAGATATAGGGGGGAGCAGTGCAGTTGAGAGCTTTGTATGTCAGAGTGATAATTTTGTGTTTAATCCTAGAGGCAAGAGGAAGCCAGTGAAGGGATTGGCAGCAAGGTGCAGCAGATGAAGAGCGACGTGTAAGGAAGATGTGCCTGGCAGAGGCATTCATTATGGATTGTAAAGGAGCTAGGCGGCTGCTGGGGAGACAAGAGAGGACAGGGTTGCTGTAATCGAGGTGGGAAAGGATGAGAGAGTGGATTAAAATCTTAGTTGTGTCTTGTGTAAGGAAATATCTAATTTTAGAGATGTTTTAAGGTGGTAGCGGCAGGTTTTAGCAAAGGACTGAATGTGAGGAGTGAAAGAAAGATCTGAGTCAAGCCAGTGTGTAATGATACATCTGGGCAGCAGGTGTACATGGTCCATTGACCTCTCAATATGAAGCCACATGGACAGGTTCTTAAATTGAAAACCTTGTCCGCAAGGCTGTTAGTACATGGGGCCCAAAGCCTAGGGTGCCAAAAAGTTACAGACAGGAAGCAGGCCAGACCTCCCAATCCGTGAGAATCCTGCAGGCAGTGCAGGACTGGGAATAAATTGAAAAAATTTAAAGACCAGCCCTATTTTCCATTGAGTCTGTAGAATGCTCATGCCCCCATGTTTTCAAAGGGATTATTGGCATACTCCTTCCCCTAGTTTTTTTAAATTGTATTTTAGTTTGTAATAAAAAAATTAAAAAAAAACGCCAGATTGTGGCTATATAGGTACACTACAACCCCATTTTATCCATGAAACACAGTGTGAAAATTATTTTACATAGAGTTATCTGGAGAAGAAACTCAAAACAGTGTGCCATTCACAGTGTGACTTGACTAAACACTAGAAACCATTCACAGGAGGGCTAATAAATGGTACATGGTCAAGTAAATAAAACTTACAAGGAAATACTTTGTAACCTTAATGCATATAGCTTAGAGGAAAAAGAAGAAGAGCGGTGATACAGCAACAGCAGTATGTTTTTTTCCCTTTAACATGTTTCCAATGACTTGTTATACTAGCAGCAGAGTACAAAACATATTATAAATTGCTTTTTTAGATTTAATTTTTGTATATGAAATAGTTACACCTAGATTACGAGTTTTGTGTTAGAGGCTGTGCGGTGCTAACGAGCAGTTTTCCCTCACCGCTCACTTACCTACAGCGCTGGTATTCCGAGTTTTCAGAAACCCGTCGTTAAAAAAAGTGAGCGTTGAGCAAAATTTTGCTCATTACCGCACTCCAATACCAGCGCTGCTTAAGTCAGTGGTGAGCTGGTGTAACGTGCTTGTGCACGATTTCCCCATAGGAATCAACCGGGAGAGCTGTCTGAAAAAAAGTCTAACACCTGCAAAAAAGCAGCGTAAAACTCACTAACGCAGCCCCATTGATTCCTATGGGGAAATAAAATTTATGTTTACACCTAACACCCTAACATGAACCCCGAGTCTAAACACCCCTAATCTTACACTTATTAACCCCTAATCTGCCGCCCCCGACATCGCCGACACCTATATTATACTTATTAACCCCTAATCTGCCGCTCCGGACACCGCCGCCACCTACATTATACTTATGAACCCATAATCTACTGCCCCCAATATCCCTGCCACCTACATTATATTTATTAAACCCTAATCTGCCGCCCCAATGTCGCCGCCACCTACCTACACTTATTAACCCCTAATCTGCCGCCACCAACATCGCCGCCACTATAATAAACATATTAACCCCTAAACCGCCGCACTCCTGCCTCGCAAACATTAGTTAAATATTATTAACCCATAATCTGCCGTCCCTAACATCGCCGCCCCCTACCTACATTTATTAACCCCTAATCTGCCACCCCCAACGTTGCCACCACTATATTAAAGTTATTAACCCCTAAACCTAAGTCTAAACCTAACACCCACTAACTTAAATATAATTTAAATAAATCTAAATAAATATTCCTATCATTAACTAAATAATTCCTATTTAAAACTAAATACTTACCTGTAAATAAACCCTAAACTAGCTACAATATAACTAATAGTTACATCGTATCTATCTTAGGATTTATTTTTATTTTACAGGCAAGTTTGTATTTATTTTAACTAGGTAGAATAGTTAATAAATAGTTCTTTTCATATATATATATATATATATATATATATATATATATATATATATATATATATATATATATATATATATATATATGTGTGTGTGTGTGTGTGTGTGTGTATGTATGTGTGTATATGTGTGCATGTATGTGTGTATATGTATGTATGTGTATGTTTTTGTGTGTGTGTATATATATGTGTGTGTATGTACGTGTGTATATATGTGTGTGCATGTATGTATGTGTGTATATATGTGTATGGATGTGTGTGCATGTGTATATATGTGTATGTATGGTTTGTGTGTGTATATATATATATATATATATGTGTGTGTGTGTATATGAGAATGGATGTGAATGGATGTGTGTATATATGTGTGTGTGTATGTATATATGTATGTGTGTATTCCTCACATACAGGAGGAATTGAGGGCCCTATTCCCGTGGGAACTTACAATCTAGAAGGGTAGGGGGTTGAGAAACAGGAGGTGAGGACTGCAAGATTGAGAAAGATGTTAATGCAGAGTTAGAGGAGGGAAATGTTGTTTGGTAAGAGAAATATTATTGAGTTGAGTGGTAGGCTTCTCTGAACAGAAAAGTCTTCAGGGAGCATTTAAAGGAAGAAAGATTAGGGCAAAGCCTGACAGCACGATGGAGAGTGTTCCAGATGGTAGGTGCTGCACGACAGAAGTCCTGCAGTCTAGCATGAGAGGAAGTGATAGTCGCAGATGCAAGGAGCAGGTCATTGTTGGATCTTAGTGGGTCGGCTGGAGTATATTTGTGATTAGAGAGGATAGGTAGAGGGGAGCGGTGTTGGTGAGCGCTTTGTATGCAAGGGTGAGAATTTTGAATTTAATTCTGCTGTGTATGGGGAGCCAATGAAGGAACTCACAGAGAGGTGCAGCAGATAAAGAGTGACGGGAAAGGTGGATCAGCCTGGCAGAGGCATTTAGGATGGATTGAAGGGGGGAGAGGCGGGAAAGAGGAAGGCCAGTAAGTAGGTAATTGCAGTAGTCAAGTCAGGAAATAACAAGGGAGTGGATTATTTGCTTTGTGGTGTTAGCGCACAGGAAATGTAGAATCTTGTTAATGTTGTGTAGATGGTTGCGATATGGGGGGCTAAGGATAGATTTGAGTCAAGTGTAACTCCGAGGAAGCAGACTTGGGGTGATGGGGAAATGGTGATGCTGTCAACAGGGATAGAGAAGTCACAAGTCGGCATAGAGCTTGAGGGGGGATAAGAAGGAGCTCAGTCTTGGACATGTTAATCTTTAGGTAGTGAGAGGCCATCCAGGAAGAAATACTAGATAGGCAGTCGCTGACATGAGAAAGGACAGAGGGAGAGAGAGCAGGGGTGGAGAGGTAGATCTGGGTGTCATCAGAATAGAGGTGATATTTGAAGCCATAACTGTTAATAAGTTTACCCAGCGAAGAAGTATAGATGGAGAAGAGTAGAGTACCCAGAACAGATCCTTGAGGTACTCCAACAGACAGAGGCAATGGAGAGGAGGTTTGCCGGCAAATGTCAGAGAAAAAGACCTTTTGAGAAAGATAAGAGTGAATCCAGGAAAGGGCAATGTCACAGGGGCCAAAAGAGCTAAGGGTCTGTAGGAGGAGGGCGAGAGAAGATTGTTAGTAACCTTGGTAAGGGCAGTTTCAGTTGAGTGTTTGGGGCGGAATCCGGATTGCAGGGGGTCAAGCAAGGAGTTGGCGGGCAGGTAATTGGTTAGGCGAATGTAAACTAGTTTTTCAAGGAGTTTTGATGTTAGTGGAAACAGTGATATGGGGCGGTAGCTTTCAGGAGAATTAGGGTAGAGGGAGGGTTTTTTGAGTATGGGAGTGACTTTTGCATGTTTGAAAGAAGATGGGAATGAGCCGGTAGAGAGAGATAGGTTGAAGATGTGGGTAAGAGCAGGAGTGAGGGTGGAAGATAGGGAGGGTATTAGATGGGAAGGGATAGGGTCGAGCGGGCAGGTAGTGAGGCGTGAGGAAGATAGTAAGGAAGAAACTTCATTCTCAGTGGCTGGATGGAAGATGCAGAGGGTGGCAGAGGGAGTAACTGGGCCTGTTGATGGAATATTGCAATTTGGTGTTGGGATGTTGCTTCGGATAGTACGTGTTTTATTTAAGAAGTAGTATGCCAGGTCTTGAGCACTAAAGACAGATGGAGGGGATGGAGCAGGAGGGTAGAGGAGAGAGTTAAAGGTGGAGAAGAGTTGTTTAGGGTTTGAGGAAAGAGTAGATATAAGAGAAGAGAAGTAGGTTTGCTTGGCTAAGTGAATCAATATATATACATTTATACGCACACACACAAATTATAAATATATACATTTCTACACACACATATATATATATATATATATATATATATATAAAATTTGTTTCCGTTTTTTAATGTGCCCCCCTGATTAAACACTGGCCCCACCTTGACCCCCCCAGTAAAATTTGTCTAGAACCACCACTGCTCTTGACAGGAGAGGGTGTACTGCTCACTTTTTGGCCTCTCAGGACAGACTCATAATACCGGCGCTATGGAATTCCCATAGAAAAAATATTTTACGAAGTTTAGTTAACTCGTTTTGCGGTAAGGCCAAAAAAGTGTGCGGTGCCCCTAAACCTTCAAGACTCGTAATACCAGCGGGCGTAAAAAATCAGCGTGAGGACCTCTTAACGCTGCTTTTTTACCCTAACGCACAACTCGTAATCTAGCCGTTAGTTTTTCTCTTTGACACCATAACCCATCAAAATGGGCTGAGCTTTCAGAAAAACTTATGTTATCACTTTCACTACGCACAAATGCTTATCTCTGTTTGTATACTAAATCCCAATACGTACGCCCTGACGATGGAAACAAACACATTGTGGCAATATATTCAAAAAGGATCTGTTGTGAGATAAAGATTGCCAGTGAAAAATTCAAAATGGCTGAATTCAGTGCTGGAAGGCAGTCTTGACGAGAAGCGTTTTACAATACATCTGAGGGGTTGGCGATGCTGTTCCGAAACTGGCATTGCATTCTGAGGATGTAATGTAATTGATCTTTTTTACAAATGTTAAACATGTCCATTGCCTAATGCTTGCATTCTATACACAACTAAATAAACAAACGGCAGTCTACACAAATTAAAAGAATAAAGAAATAATGTATTAATGAACAATTATAATACATTTGTTTATTCCGTATTTTTTTCATTCAAAAAGACTAACCCAATAAACCTTCTACACAGCACTACACTATTAACCCTTAAATCGACATAAGTCCTACAGCAGGCTAACCCCACTACACTATTAACCCTTTAAAGCAGCATAAGGCCCACCACAACTTTAGCCCACTACACTATTAACCCCTAAAGCAACATAAGGCCCACTGCAGCCTAAGCCCACTACACTATTAGCCCATAAAAGACATAAGGCCCACCGCAACCTACCCCCACTACACTATTAACCCCTAAAGCAACATAAGGCCCACCACAACCTAACCCCACTACACAATTAACCCCTAAACCGACATAAGGGACACTGCAATCTAATCCAAACATAATTATCCCCAGTTAAACTCCAGCGCTAGTACAAACACTTATGGCTCTTAAATATATTTACTTATACATCTTGTACTCAATGTTAAAGGGACAGTCTAGTCAAAATTAAACTTTCATGATTCAGATAGGGCATGCAATTTTAAACAACTTTCCAATGTACTTTTATCATCAAATTTGCTTTGTTCCCATGGTGGTATTTTTGAAAAGCTAAACCTAAGTAGACTCAAACTGATTTCTAAACAGTTGAAAACCTCCTCCTAGCTCAGAGCATTTTGAAAGTTTTACACAGTTAGACAGTACTAGTTCATGTGTGTCATAGAAATAACATTGTGCTCACTCCCATGGAGTTATTTAGGAGTCTTCACTGATTGGCTAAACTGCATGTCTGTCAAAAGCACTGAGATAAGGGGGCCGTGTACAGAGGTTTAGATACAAGGTAATCACATAGGTAAAACATATATGAATATAACTGTGTTGGTTATGCAAAACTGTGGAATGGGTAATAAAGGGGTTTTCTATAGTTTTAAACAAAAACAATTCGGGTGTAGACTGTCCCTTTAATTCATACAGCTATAGATAATGTACCGTATTACCAGCGTTAATGAAGTAGCACATTCACTTAGATACAAAGTTCCATGTAAAGGATAATAGTGGCTAGATCAGGCTGTAAATACTATGTATAAGTGGACATCTTACTGATCCGTGTCCATAACCCCTGATGATCATTTCATTTAGGCATGGCCTGGGTCTCCACTCACCAGCAGATCTCCTTCCAGCTTCTCATTGTATATCCTGATTATCTGTGTCCCTGTTAATCATTGTCTGGGTCTTCACTTCTAATAGTTACCTGCTGATTTGTCTCCATGGTTACAAAAAAATGCTGGGATAATTGAGGAGCATATAAACTTCAAACTGCTCCTCCTCTCACAACAATCCAATAATCAAGCTTTACTGTACGACATGCCTGCAGACACTCAACAGGGGAGATCTCTGTGCCGGGACTCTAGCTGGAAATAAAACACAATGTACAAGAACAGCACCAATGAGTTCTAAGAAATGGCACCTTTATTAAATATATGGAATACATAATAAAATTATAAAAAATACTTCCATGACAGTTAGAATGGTCTGTCTTACGCGTTTCAGCTCACATGGCCTAATCATATGCATAGTATACCTTATAGTTATACCACATACTGCTTAAATATGTTTATCTCTAAGATCATTGGCTATTTTAGCTATCATTAATTACAATTCACTTGTCAAAAAGGCAAGTACGATCAAAAAGAAACAGGTAAAGGGACTAACTTTGGGGATTCTGCTGCCACCTTCTGGAGAAAAATACATCAACTCAAAACTATGCATTTTAATAGTTCTTACAAGCCCCATATATACAGTATCACACAAAATTTTATTTGACAAAAAATCCAAATATCAAAGACTTAAAAAAAAAAAAAAAAAAAAAAAGGATTTTATTTTTCTCCAGTTGGTGGAAAAAAACATTTAATTACAAACAGGACTAGTAACAAATTTGCTCAACCTAACAAACCTGGTTCCAAAAACACAAACTGTTATGCTGATCAAGGACTAAATTACTGAAGAGAATTGTAGGGTTCAAACTTATTATCCATCCAAAATTAATAACATCTCTTTCTATTTTGAAACCATATGGTCTTCTAGTCTTTAGAGGGAATATCCAAAATACCTCTCACTCTGTAATAGTTTAGCAGTCCTATCTCCTCCTCTTAACGCGACCTTAACCCATTTAATCACATGACATCAAATGGCAGATACATCCTTATGTTGGACTATGAAGTGTGTAGCTAAGTCTGTAGCTTAGTCTGAGCAATCATCACCTATCTCATCCCATTACACTATTAACCCCTACAGTGACATAAGGCCCACCGCCAACTAACCCCACTACACTATTAACCCCTAAAGCGCCATAACTGCTACCACTACACTATTAACCCCTAAAGCAACCAAAGCCACAAGATTAAACTAAAACAACATATCACAAAAAATTTAAACCAGAACCCTACATCAGTAAACCTAAAGTAAACAAACCATTAACCAAAAGTACACAACAATAAACAACTACAATGTGAACAAATTAATAAACAAAAGTACAGAACAATAAATAATAAAAGCTAACAATTAACAACCACAAAATATACAAACCTATGACAAAAAGTATGCAACACTAAACAACAAAAGCCAACAATTAACAACCACAAAGTAAACAAAACATTAACCAAAATAACATCATTAAACATTAACAACAAATATTTATTACTGTCTGAAGTATTTTTTTTTCTTTTCTTTACCAGATAATCCCCAATGATCTAGTGGAATAAAATCCAAAAAAAGTAATAATGAAAAAAAATCTAAAGGGCCATCCTTTCTTCATCAGATGTAATCCATGAGGCAGTGGCTCCTATGGTCTTTAGCAGCACCTCTTCCGCGGCGGTGGCTCCTGTGGTCCTCCTGGGTAGTGGCTGCTCTGGTCCTTGGTGGCAAAGGCTCCTGAGGTCCTCCTTGATGGCGACGGTTCCACTGGTCTTTGGTGCCAGCGGCTCCTTCTTGGTGATGGGGAGCTCCTCTGCTTCTTCCATCAGCTCTTCATGCTCTTCAGCCACACACTTTTTTTCTGTCCGTTTCCCCCTATTATATGTGTGTCCTGACAGTTATATTGACTAATTTTTTTAAAAACATAATCAAATCAGCCAATAGAAGGATTTCTATTTTTTAAAATCAGTTAATAAAATTTACTTTATTCCAATTGCTGATTTAAAACTGCCAGGGCACCCTTATAAAAGGGGGAAACTGACAGTGAAAATTGAGTGAGCTGCCAGACAGCATGAAGAGCAGATGGATGAAGATGAGGAGCCACCGCCACCAAGAAGTCGCCACCAAAGACCAGAGGAGATGCTGCCTCTAAGGAGGTCTACAGGAGTCGCTGCTGAGCAGTATCATTATGGAAGAATAGGACCATCATGTCTTTTAATTTGGCTTTTTTCCCCCCGGATCGTGGAAGAGCCAAATACCGTAAATAATCTCCTACTTCCGCATTCGGCAGTGAATGAAACTGTTGAATGCATACATTGTTGTGTACTTTTGGTTAATGTTTTATTTACTTAGTAGTTGTTAATAGTTGTATTTTGTTGTGTTTTGTTGTGTACTTTTGGTTTCGATTTACTGTTGTGGGGTTTTGTTTTATTTTTTTGATATATCATGTTTGTTTAATGTTGCGGCTTAGGTTGCTTTAGGTTTTTATTAGTTTGTTGGGGTTAGGTTGCATTGAGGGTTATGATGCATTAGGGGTTAATAGAGTCCTGTGGTTAGGTTGAGGTGCAAGTTACCCATGCCATGGGCACTGACACTCCCCCCCATACCATGAAAGAGGCTGGCTTTTGGACCTGTAGCTGATAACAGCTTGGATGGTTCTTTTCCTCTTTGGTCCAGAGAACACATGATGGCTGTTTTTTCCAAAAACTATTTGAAATGTTGACTTGTCGAACTACAAAACACAATTCCACTGTGCTACTATCCATGTCAGATGAGATCGAGCCCAGAGAAGTCGGCGGGGCTTCTGGACAGTGTTGATGTATGACTTCTGCTTTGCATAGTAAAGCTTTAACTTGCATCTGTGGATGCAGCCGCAAATGGCATTGGCTGACAAAGGTTTACTTAAGTATTCCCAAGACCATGTCAGGATATCTATTACAGACTCATGACAGATTTTAAGATAGTGATGTCTGAGGGATCAGGGATCACAAGCATTCAGAAGTGGTTTTCGGCCTTGTCCTTTACGCACCGAGATTTGATTGGAATCTTTAAATATTTTAATTATATTGTGCACTGTAGAAGGGGAAATGCCCAAAATCCTACCGATTTGTCTTTGGGGAATGTTGTTCTCAAACTGTTGGAGTATTCGCTGATGCATCTGTTGGCAGATTGGCAAGCCTCAACCTATCCTTGCTCTTGAAAGACTAGGCCTTTTTTGGAGGCTGCTTATATACTATGATTAAAAGATTTCCTCACCTGTTTCATATCACCTTCTTATTTTAATTTGTCACATCGCTATTAGTCCTAAATTGCTACTGTCCCAACTTTTTTAGAACGTGTTGCAGTCATCAGATTTGAAATGAGTGTATATTTTAAAAAACACATTAACTTCACAAAGTAAAACATAAAAGAATGTGTTAATAATGTGTTTTAAATATAGTACAGGGTGAATTGAATTTTCAAATGAATATTTTTGTTTGTTTTTTGCATTTTCCATGCTGGTCCAACTTATTTGTAATTGGGGTTGAACATATTATCGCATTACACAATAAAAATATATAAATAAGTCATTGTATATCTGTATCCCCACAGCTTCTATAGGTTTAATAGTATTTTTTTTTTTCTTTATTAGCAAGGTAGATTGCAGACAAAACAAATATATAGGTGCTATGTGGGAGTTTGATGAGTGTTCCCTGTATTTTAATGGGGAAACATTGCCGTGAGTTTCTAATATTCAAAGCACTGGTATCCTTGTAAGATGTACCTTTTAAATTTAACACATATCAGTTTTGCCAGCTTTTCAGTGGCGAGAATTTACAGTGTGTGAAATCTAGTGAATATACAGTGAAAATAAGTTTACATAGGCATTATCTGATGTATTCCTACACAGAAAACATTTTTTGTTATTTAAGCCAACACACAGTCTATGTTGTGAATGAAAACATCATATACAGCCCCCCTGCCGAGATGGCAGATGAGTGGTTAATGTGGGCAGATTTTTTGCTGAATCTGTGACCCCTATTATTTCCTATTGGAAGCACATTGCCACTCATCGGAACATGGAGGGTCAGCCTACTTTCTTTGAATATATTGCTAAATCCACGGGCTGGCGAAGACAGAAAAGGCAATTTCTCGAAGATGTATTTATTGATCATCAGGGCATTAGAGAGAACAATTGGAAATTAACATTTCATTACTTATCTCACCTACCTCCCACTTGGAGAATATGTTCTCCTGCTGGCTATGTGTACACAGCTTTTTTATACCCTATACTTAAAGGGACACTGTACCCAAAAAAATTCTTTTGTAATTCAGAAAGAGCATGCAATTTTAAGCAACTTTCTAATTTACTCCTATTATCAATTTTTCTTCATTCTCTTGCTATCATTATTTGAAAAAGAAGGCATCTAAGCTTTTTTTTGGTTTCAGTACTCTGGACAGCACTTTTTTATTGATGGATGAATTTATCCACCAATCAGCAAGGACAACCCAGGTTGTTCACCAAAAATGGTCCGGCATCTATTGAATTTATCCACCAATCAGCAAGGACAACCCAGGTTGTTCACCAAAAATGGTCCGGCATCTAAACTTACATTCTTGCATTTCAAATAAAGATACCAAGAGAAAGAAGAAAATTTGATAATAGGAGTAAATTAGAAAGTTGCTTAAAATTTCATGCTCAATCTGAATCACGAAAGAAAATATTTGGGTACAGTGTCCCTTTAAGTATACAAACTTTCAGTATAGGTAGGGATACCACAGACAAAATCAGCTATTTCAATGATTGATTTAAACTTAAATAAGCTATTTAAAAACAATTTAAAACACTCCAGCAGGTAAAATATATAATTGGGAATAAATTAAAGGGGAGAAAGTTTTAGGGTAAGCAACCCCTTTAAGCTAGACAAAATCATATATTTTTTCAATCACTTTATACATGTTTCTTCCTGATGATTTGAATTTTATATTCCTAAATTTACTTAATCTCTTACTGTATGTTTCTGTTTGTATTTCTGAATTATTTCCATTTATCCCTTTGACAATATTTCTTCACTAAATAAAAAGTTATGTTGCAACATTTGGACTTCTTAAAAATCAGCTTAAAAATTCTCTTCATATTCACATCATATTAAGAGACAGACAGCTTGCATCAATAGTTATCTTAATAATGAAACTATTGCAGTTGGTTATAAATTGACCCATGTCTTTATTTAAACACAGTCAATTATGCTATGAGATTCTGGCCTCCTGGAAATACCAAATTACTGAAGTATAATTTAAAATGATAGCATGAATATAACATCTATTGAACATATCACAAGCTGCACACTGTACACACATTTATGTATATAAAACGGTTGCTGCTAAATCTCTGGAATTAAAAAGCATTACAGACAAGCACATTGCATTGGTGAGTATTATATTAACTGTAATGTATGATATGTATAATGAATGTACCCAGATGGTATAAAATCTTTTCCTGATTACTTTTTTTTTTTATAACAGAGTGGTTCAGATCTTGCCACTAATTCATTATTTAGCTGTTTAATCAGAGCTAAATGAACTGGTTTTATATCATTCAGCTGCATAACTGTTACATCTGTATAGTCCAGCTGCTGCTGCTGAAATATGATATAAATCAGTGTGCTTTACTTTTAAGTGAGTCTGCAACACATATGCAGTGAACTTTGGAGAATGAGGTTTATAATGACATGGGGATTCGCCCCCCCCTCCCCTTTGAACCCCCAGGTGGAGGCAAAAAAGATAGTGGAGATGGGTGAATTTCTTCACCCATGAGTACTTTTACATTAATGGACCAAAACTCTATAGCATCATCTGCTGGCATTCTGAATTCCAGAGACACAGTCCGTTAATGGAAAATTACTAAGGGGAGTTTTAGTTTGCAGTGAATACAAATGAAACAGAAATGTTTTCACTACTTATATTTCCTTTTTGGTTTATTATACATTACTTTCTATCATTTAAATAAGTGTATCGTGAATTTTTAGCAAATTCTACCTGCAAATCAGGTATAAAATGATTAAAGAATATAATGAGAGTTGTGAGAGAGCCTCAGACATACCCAGAAAACTCCCTCTGAAAGGTTTATTTCACAGTAAAAAAGTGCAATGCAATTTATAAAATAAATACATACATGTATATGCAGATTATAATCCTAATTTCTTAAAGTTACACAGAAACATTCAAAGCACAGCCAGAATTTTTAAAATCACAATCCTAAATACACTGCTGTGCACAAAATACATTAATACACAAATTATAATCTACAAATCTTAAATGGCATAAAGCTTTAAAGGGACATACTACTCATATGCTAAATCACTTGAAACTGATGCAGCATAACTGTAAAAACCTGACAGGAAAATATCACCTGAGCATCTCTATGTAAAAAAGGAAGATATTTTACCTCACAATCTCCTTAGCTCAGCAGAGTAAGTTCTGTGTTAAAAGTTATACTCAGCTGCTCCCAGTTGCAGGTAAAAAATAAATAAATATGAAGAAATGAACTGCAGCCAATCAACAGTGCTGAGGTCATGAACTCTTTTACTGTGATCTCATGAGATTTGACTTAACTCTCATGAGATTTCATAGTAAACTTCCTTTAAACTGAATAGGGAAATAACATGAGAGTGCACGAGGCTCAATCCTTCGGCTGTCCCGGGACAGACATACTGATATGTTGCTTAGAAGTCCTTTACAATGGGATGTGGCTACTGAGAAACTTTTGAGGTAAAATATCTTTCTTTTTTACATAGAGATGTTCATGTGATATTTTCTAGTCAGCTTTTTACAGCTATGCTGCAGCACTTTCAAGTTTTTCAACATTTGGGTATTATGGCCCTTTAGAGTCAAAATATGAAATTAAAAATAATATAAAATTGAAAGCACCAAGTGTAAATGCAACAAAACTGTCATATCATGGGGTGCTATATTGTACTACGCTTGACTCTCCTTCACAACCAGAAATGGACGGAATGACACGTAGAGATGTGAAGCGAAATTTACATTTCTAGAATACAGTGGGGGATCTCACATTGCTGGAGTATCCTTTTAGCTAATCTCATATAAACACAGAGCGTTAAAAAGTCAGTGGCCCATGTTTGAGGACATGAAAACGTTATTTTTATTATTCGAAGGTAACAGCTTGACAAAGCAAATTATTGTCTTAGAGAAATGCAGTGTAGTTTTTCTTACACTTCAAAAAAAACCCAAAGGTCAGTCAAGTGACAAACTGAGAGGATGGAGCGTGTTTAAACAAATATAAATTCCCAGCTGCTCATTAAACTATGTCACAGAAAAAAACAACTTGCTGCAACATTGCAAATAAAAAAAACTGCTGAAGATTACAGCCAAGAGTTATGAGGTAAACTAAATATTAATCAATGGAGCCGCATCTATCTTGTAACCATTAACTTCTCAGAACTCCACTGTGAAGGCTACTGGTATCACAAAAATAACCTCAAAACCTTATAGAACAAACAAATTCAAATGGAAAAAAATGTGCCCTTATTAACATATGCAAAATAGCAGACATCCCAACTCTCCCTGAAGTTCAGGGAGTTTTCTTGATTCTAATAGCGCCTCCCTGATGCCAGCAAATGGAATGCAATCTCCCTGAAATTCCAAGTACCATGATCCAATGTGACCCAAATCCAGAAAAGTGTTTCTTTAAGGAATGCCTTTAGTTGCTGGGACGTTATAGAAACCTTAAAGCATGCATCAGTAACCAAAAAGCCCCCACTGAGTTTAATAAAATAAAATGCAAATACTACCTTACTTACTGCACGTAATTACACTTCGTATTTTAAAATATTTAAGCATTCAACAAGTGTACGATCACTGGAAAATAGGTTTGTTGTATGTGGTTGTGCAATAAAGCTACTTTTTTAATGTGACTTTAGTGGGAAGCTACTTTAATGATAAGTCTATCTTATTTAGGGTTTCGAGGTGTCCAATATATAACTGGGAGGGGGGGGGGGGGGGGGCTGGCGGCGCAGTAGCGAGTGAAGCCACCTCCCTGAAATGAGTTTTTGCAGGTCGGGATGTCTGAAATAGAAAACCTAACATCAGTTATAGAGAAAAATAAAAAAGTAAGGAAGTATAGAGACAAAACACTTCACATGGAATCTTCATAAATTCCACATGCTGGGCACAGTAGCAGCACAGTAGCCTGTATTTGTGAGAATATATCAGTGGGACCTTCTAATATCCAGTAGCACTCCCAGACCTCCACAAGTCAAATGAAGCACTGAAGGCAAGCAGCAGTCAGAGCTTGTAGGAAAAAGATCATGTGGCCAGTAACTATTACATATTCTCTTTGTTTTACAATACATTGATCTAGATGGTGCATTTTTCTCCTTGCATCATTCCTTCTGCTTTTATGTGCATGGAGTTACACTTAGATACAGATAGAACATTCAAACTATTAATTTTTTATTTTTAAAAGAGGCAGTTATCACACACCACATACACACTGCACACACAGACCTCACACACCACATACACTGCACACACACCTCACACACCACAAACACTGCTCACACACTGCATACACACCACATACACACAAACCTCTTACACCACAAACACTGCTCACACACACCGCATACACTGCACACACACCACATACACTGCACACACACACCACAAACACTGCTCCACACACTGCATACACTGCACACACACCACAAACCTCACACACCACAAACACTGCTCACACACTGCATACACTGCACACATACCTCACACACCACAAGCACTGCTCACACACTGGGAAGATTCTTTTTTTTACTTTAGCAACAGGATCCCAGTAACTAGTGTCACAAAATCAGAACCACATATTGCTTGGCATATACAGACTCAAAAAAATGTGCCCTTATTAACATATGCAAAATAGAAAACCTAACATCAGTTATAGAGAAAAATAAAGACAGTAAGGAAATATAGAGACAAAACACTTCACATGGCATCTTTATAAATTCCACACGCTGGGCACAGTAGCAGCAGAGTAGCCTGTATTTGTGAGAATATATCAGTGGGACCTTCTAATATCCAGTAGCACTCCCAGACCTCCTCAAGTCAAATTAAGCACTAAAGGCAAGCAGCAGTCCGAGCTTGTAGGAAAAAGATCATGTGGCCAATAACTATTAAATATTCTCTTTGTTTTACAAAATGCCCTACAAAAGGCCCTTTTAAGGATTATTGGTAGTTTATTGTAGGCTAGGTTTTTTTTATTTGGGGGTGGGGGGGGGGGCTTTTTTATTTTTCTAGGGCTATTAGATGTTTTTATTTTGAATACTTTTGTTATTTTTTGTAATTTAGTGTTTGTTATTTTTTGTAATTTAGTCTTTTTTGTTTTTTGTAATTTTAAACAAACTTTTTTTTAGTAGTGTTAGTTTTTTTTTAATATGTAATTTAGTTTATTTAATTGGTAGTTATTTTAATTTTAGTATAATAGTTATGTTAGGTGAATTGTTAGTTTAAACTTAAGTCTTTTTAATTTCACAGGTAAGTTTTTATTTATTTTAAGATAGGGATATTGTAATTTTAATTTAAAGTTAGGGGGTTGTTAGGTTTAGGGGTTAATAGACTTATTTAGTGGCGGTGATGTGGGAGGCCAGAGGTTTAGGGGTTAATAACTGTATTTAGTGGCGGCGATGTCGGGGAGCGGCGGAATAGGAGTTAATAGCTTTATTAGAGTGTTTGACGATGTTGGGGTGCGGGGGAATAGGGGTTAATAACTTTTATTAGTGGCGGCATGTTGGGAGCGGCAGATTAGGGGTTAATAATTTTATTTCGGTGTCGGCGATGTTGGGGGCGGCATATTAGGGGTGTTTAGACTTGGGGTTTATGTCAGGGTGTTAGGTTTAAATGTAACTTTTTTCCCCTTAGACATCAATGTGGTTGCATTACGGAGCTTTTCATTCCACGCTTCAGGTGTTAGTTTTTTTTTTAACACTCTCTCCCCATTGATGTCTATGGGGAAAGTGTGCACGAGCACGTATTTAAAGCCCTTGGATTTTGTGCGGTATGGAGCTTATCGCCACCATATCGCACGCACAAAGCTTTTTTTTCAGAAACTTGTAATGGCAGCGCTATGGAGGGTGAAATAATGCAACTTTTGTTGCGTTTGTTTCTCACCCTCTATAGTGCAAAATTCGTAATCTAGGCAAAGGTTTTTTACTCTACTTGAATCTAGAAAGAAAACTTTTGAGTTTCATGTCCCTTTAAACTTTCATGATTCAGATAGGGCATGCAATGTTAAACAACTTTCCAATTTACATTTATCGTCAAATTTGCTTTGCAAAACCATTAAAAAATGCCTCTTAGCTCAGTGCATTTTGACAGTTTTTCACAGTTAGACAGTGCTAATGCATGTTTGCCGTATTAGATAAACATTGTGCTCACTCCTGTGGAGTTATTTAGGAGTCAGCACTGATTGTCTAAAATACATGTCTGTCAAAAGAACTGAGATAAGGGGGAAGTCTGCAGAGGCTTAGAAACAAGGATTTCACACAGGTGTATTAAAAATATATGAGAGGATAGGGCAATATATATATGTATTAATACCTTTCCAAACATATATAGGGGCACCAAAGAATTAGATTTGAGAAAAAAATTAAATATAAACAAAAAAGGAAGTATATAATAAAAACTAGTAAATTAATTAAATGATAAAAAACATATGTATAAAATAAAAAACAATTCTTAATATTAAAGAGGAATATAAATGAAGGAGTATAAATAAAGTACAGTCTTGTAACCAAGATGAAGAGCAACAATCTTCTATGGCGTTCATCCCTTCAGGCAGCTTTTCTAAATGTCAGGCCAGTCAATGAGTACTCTATAATGCAAAAAAGATAGAATGTTGCGGAACCTGTTGGCTCTACAAATAACTGATAATAATAATAATAGTAATAATAGAAGGCACCTCATATCGGAGATAGCCAGCACAAGACAAAGGGTATATGTGATGTAAATACTACTCACATATAGTACAGCACATAAATGTGCATAATAAGTAGGCCGGATCCTCGGAGTCTCCCGGCAGACTTGCCTCCGGTACAGGGACTCGATCCTTCTTCAAACGCCAGAGAAGCTTTAGGTAGACAGGTGCTCAAACTCACAATCGATGGATGCACATTATCCAAGAAACTACACTTGAAGATAAATATAAATCCAAGCGTAGCAGAGGTAGAATAGTTACAATTTATTGAAAGGTAGCAAAATAAGAAATGGGTTCCAAAACTTGATTAGAATAACTTCTAAGTTTCAAAACCAGTGAAGGCAAGTGAAGCAATTCTGATGAACTGGAAGAGACTATTTAGATTCATGACCTGTCTGTTTCAGCTTTCTTGCTGTGGGCTCCATTAGTGTCAGTTTTGGATCCCATTCCTGTCCGTCCCAATACTCAGCATCTCTTTGCTGCCATGTTGCCGGCAATCATATTGTTGATCTCTCTGAAACTTATAGCTAACAACCATCCTATTCTTAATTCCTTCTTGTCTCCTGTTATTTCATTTTCATCTTATTTTCCCTTAGTCCTATTGTTTGTCCACAACACAGTGCCCTGTTGCTTCCCATATAGTTGCTAGTGCAGCTTGATTCCTTGTTACTCTTAGACTGTCAGCAGTCTCACCCCCCCTGTTATTATCACTGTCCCAGTGTAACTCCCAGTTCTTGTTGGTCCAAGCCAACCAGTCCTGACCTGATTTGCTCCTGATCCCCTTTGCTACACCTGCCATGGAACACACAGCTGTTTCCTAAGTCAAACAACCCATCCAGAACCAGATCCTTAGAGCTAGTGGTCAAAATGTACATATAAGACTTCTTCCCCAGCAAGCCCAGTACAAACAACCTGATTGATTGCATCTTGGTGTTATAATTTCAGAAGCTTATTAAAAGGAGATGCAAGTGCAAAAATGCTCAAATGTGTTAAGAGCATTTGATGATTGCACTGTTGCTTGCATATAACTATGCTTTAATCTCTGCAAAGGGGTTAAAGGCATAGTTAAAGTCAGCTTCAGAGCAGCAGTGTACTACTGGTTGCTAGCTGAACACAGCTGATTAGACAATGACAAGAGCTTTATGTGAAGCTGTCAATCAGCAGCTAGCTCCCAGTAGTGCATTGCTGCTCCTACCGTGGCTTTTCAACAAACAATTACAAGAGAGTGAAGTAAATTTGAAATATGTCATAGCTTGAAAAGCATTATTGTCAAATTGGCCGTTTTACATTGGATGCAAACCCAATCAACTGCTTACTACAGTTTTTAATAGTCTGGTTCTCTACGATTAGTTCTCTGTGTCCTGGTATTTTGTTATCAGATAGGTTTTGAATAGACCTGTCCATTGTAAACAGCTAGATCACCAGTTAACTCGCAGCTACAGTTACACGCCCCTCTATGATGACGAGGTATGAGGGGTGTGTGAAGATGGCGGTTACTGATTGGCCATGACGCTTTCCATGTCTGGTTATAAGTCAGCTGACCGGTATGCTTCGGCTTGTTAATTTTACATTGATACACAGCAGTAAACATTGAGAAAGGCCGGTAAACGGCTGAAACGCGTTTGTTTATCACTATTGGTGTATATTGGACCGTCCCTGTCACTCCTGTCACCTGAAGCCGACGCTTCTTGTTATTGGCCAGGAAACAGGGGAGTGACATACAGCTTTTATGTGGGGTATGGGAATTTATTGTGGAGTACAGAGTAATCTCTGTTTTTTAACCTATTTAATAAAATTTTTATGTCAGGGTGTTAGGTTTAAATGTAACTTTTTTCCCCTTAGACATCAATGGGGTTGCATTACGTAGCTTTTCATTCCACGCTTCAGGTGTTAGTTTTTTTTTTAATACTCTCTCCCCATTGATGTCTATGGGGAAAGTGTGCACGAGCACGTATTTAAAGCCCTTGGATTTTGTGCGGTATGGAGCTTATCGCCACCATATCGCACGCACAAAGCTTTTTTTTCAGAAACTTGTAATGGCAGCGCTATGGAGGGTGAAATAATGCAACTTTTGTTGCGTTTGTTTCGCACCCTCTATAGTGCAAAATTCGTAATCTAGGCAAATGTTTTTTACTCTACTTGAATCTAGAAAGAAAACTTTTGAGTTTCATGTCCCTTTAAACTTTCATGATTCAGATAGGGCATGCAATGTTAAACAACTTTCCAATTTACATTTATCGTCAAATTTGCTTTGCAAAACCATTAAAAAATGCCTCTTAGCTCAGTGCATTTTGACAGTTTTTCACAGTTAGACAGTGCTAATGCATGTTTGCCGTATTAGATAAACATTGTGCTCACTCCTGTGGATACCGGTCAGCTGACTTATATTTAATAAAATTTTGTTTTATTTGTTCATCTTTGGGAGTAGGCTAGAGTGCTGATAGCCCCTTTCTTCTCTTTTCCCTGCATATATAATGTTTATTCAGGGGTAGCACCGGTCCCAATTTGTTTTGGCTCCTTTACCTACCTAATTATTTTTCGTAGTGCCAGTGACAATTCTCTTTCGGCTAGATTACGAGTTGTGCATTAGGGTTAAAAAGCAGCGTTGAGAGGTCCCAACGCTGTTTTTTAACGCCCGCTGGTATTACGAGTCTTGAAATGACAGGCTCACCGCTCACTTTTTTGTCCAGACTCTGAAATACTGCAAATCCACTTACATCAATAGCGTATCCTATATTTTCAATGGGACTTGCATAACGCCGGTATTACGAGTCTAACCAAAAGTGAGCGGTAGACCCTCTCCTGTCAAGACTGATACCGCATTTAAAAGTCAGTAGTTAAGAGTTTTACACTACAACGCCATAGCATAAAACTCTTAACTAAAGTGTTAAAAAGTACACTAACACCCATAAACTACCTATTAACCCCTAAACCGAGGCCCGCCCACATCGCAAACACTAAAATAAATATTTTAACCAGGAGTGAGCTGGCATTCTATTGGCCAATAGAATGCAAGCTCAATCCTATTGACTGATAGGATCCAATAGGATTTTTTCTACCTTAATTCCGATTGGCTGTTAATAACTATTTAATAACTATTGTACCTAGTTAAAATAAATACAAAGTTGCCTGTAAAATAAAAATAAACCCTAAGATAGATACAATGTAACTATTAGTTATATTGTAGCTATCTTAGGGTTTATTTTACAGGTACGTATTAAGTTTTAAATAGGAATAATTTAGTTAATGATAGTAATTTTATTTAGATTTAATAAAATTATATTTCAGTTAGGGGGGGTTAGGTTTAGGGTTAGACTTAGGTTTAGGGGTTAATACATTTAATATAGTGGCGGTGACGTTGTGGGCGGCAGATTAGGGGTTAATAAATGTAGTTAGGTTGCGGCAACATTGGGGGCGGCAGATTAGGGGTTAATAAATATAATGTAGGTGTCGGCAATGTCGGGGGCGGAAGATTAGGGGTTAATAAGTGTAAAATTAGGGGTGTTTAGACTCTGGGTTCATGTTAGGGTGTCAGGTGTAGACATAAAAATTATTTCCCCATAGGAATCAATGGGGCTGCGTTAGGAGCTAAATGCTGCTTTTTTGCAGGTGTTAGTTTTTTTTTCAGCCGGCTCTCCCCCATTGATCCCTATGGGGAAATCGTGCACAAGCACATTTTACCTGCTCACCACTACCGTAAGCAGCGCTGGTATTGAGGTGAGATGTGGAGCTAAATTTTGCTCTTCGCTCACTTTTTTTTGCAGTTAACGCTGGGTTTGTAAAAACCTGTAATACCAGCGTTGTCTGCAAGTGAGCAGTGAGGGAAAACTGCTCGTTAGCACTGCACCCCTGTTAACGCAAAACTCGTAATCTAGGTGTTTGTTTCTATAGTATTGATAAGTGGTGGTCTGTAAACCCTCACGCTTTTTATCACTAGAGTACAAGTTAGTAATTCCACAATCACTATGGCCACATTTGACTTAGGAGCAGAAATGCTCAAATGGACTGAAGATATTTCAAATCTCACTCTAGATTTAAAAAATAAAAATACTAATGATAATAATAGTTCTGCAGAGTGGTATGAAGCACTTAAAGATCTTAAGAGGATAAGAAAGAAACAAATTTAAAAACAATGGAAAGTTGGTATGTACAATTTTTATAAAGATAACCAAGGCCTAGATTTGGAGTTTGGCGGTAGCCGTGAAAACCAGCGTTAGAGGCTCCTAACGCTGGTTTTAGGCTACCGCCGGTATTTGGAGTCAGTCAGGAAAGAGTCTAACGCTCACTTTTCAGCCACGACTTTTCCATACCGCAGATCCCCTTACGTCAATTGCGTATCCTATCTTTTCAATGGGATCTTCCTAACTCCGGTATTTAGAGTCGTGTCTGAAGTGAGCGTTAGAATTCTAACGACAAAACTCCAGCCGCAGAAAAAAGTCAGTAGTTAAGAGCTTTCTGGGCTAACGCCGGTTCATAAAGCTCTTAACTACTGTGCTCTAAAGTACACTAACACCCATAAACTACCTATGTACCCCTAAACCGAGGTCCCCCCACATCGCCGCCACTCGATTAAATTTTTTAACCCCTAATCTGCCGAGCGCCACCTACGTTATCCTTATGTACCCCTAATCTGCTGCCCCTAACACCGCCAACCCCTGTATTATATTTATTAACCCCTAACCTACCCCCCACAACGTCGCCGCCAGCTACCTACAATAATTAACCACTAATCTGCCGACCGCAAAGCGCCGCTACTTACGTTATCCTTATGTACCCCTAATCTGCTGCCCCTAACACCGCCGACCCCTATATTATATTTATTAACCCCAAATCTGCCCCCCACAACGTCGCCTCCATCTGCCTACACTTATTAACCCCTAATCTGCTGAGCGGACCGCACCGCTATTATAATAAAGTTATTAACCCCTAATCCGCCTCACTAACTCTATAATAAATAGTATTAACCCCTAATCTGCCCTCCCTAACATCGCCGACACCTAACTTCAAACATTAACCCCTAATCTGCCGACTGGAGCTCACCGCTATTCTAATAAATGTATTAACCCCTAAAGCTAAGTCTAACCCTAACACTAACACCCCCCTAAATTAAATATAATTTTAATCTAACGAAATTAATTAACTCTTATTAAATAAATTAATCCTAATTAAAGCTAAATACTTACCTGTAAAATAAACCCTAATATAGCTACAATATAAATTATATTTATATTATAGCTATTTTAGGATTTATATTTATTTTACAGGTAACTTTGTATTTATTTTAACCAGGTACAATAGCTAAAATAGTTAAAATAATTACAAAATTACCTGTAAAATAAATCCTAACCTAAGTTACAATTAAACCTAACACTACACTATCAATAAATAAATTAAATACAATACCTACAAAAAACTACAATGAAATAAACTAACTAAAGTACAAAAAATAAAAAAGAACTAAGTTACAAAAAATAAAAAAATATTTACAAACATCAGAAAAATATTACAACAATTTTAAACTAATTACACCTACTCTAAGCCCCCTAATAAAATAACAAAGACCCCCAAAATAAAAAAATGCCCTAGCCTATTCTAAATTACTAAAGTTCAAAGCTCTTTTACCTTACCAGCCCTGAACAGGGCCCTTTGCGGGGCATGCCCCAAAGAATTCAGCTCTATTGCCTGAAAAAAAACACATACAATACCCCCCCGACAGACTACCGACGAATGAAGGCTCCTTTAAGGGACGTCATCCAAGATGGCGTCCCTCGAATTCCGAACAGCCAATAGAATGCGAGCTCAATCTGATTGGCTGATCGGATCAGCCAATCGGATTGAACTTGATTCTGATTGGCTGATTCCATCAGCCATTCAGAATTTTATTTCCTTTGCCTGTTTTTTGAAAACGTGATCTTCAGAGCAAATTCGGCGCAAGCACAGAAATTGCCCATAAGGTATAACTCGCTTCAAATTTTCAGGATGATGGCTCGATCCTAAGAGTAGATTTTTAGTTGCAGTTGGCTTACGAAAAACTTCAGTTACTATTTTCCCTTCCTTTTTACTTACTTTCAAGTCCAAAAAGTCAATTGAGTTGTAATCGTAATTACATGTAAGAATTTTTTTTTTATCATTTGAATTTAATAAAGTGACAAATTGGAGCAAGTCAGATTCACTACCATCCCGCAGTAGGAGAATATCATCCAAATACCTTATCCACAGGGCTACATGTGCACCAACTATCTCAGCATGTTCGCCAAAAACAATCTGATCTTCCCATCCACTAAGATGTAAGCATGCATAAGATGGTGCACATGTAGCCCCCATTGCTGTTCCTCGTTTCTGTCTATAACATTTTCCATCAAACAAAAATCTATTGTTTTCCAGAATAAATTTCAATAATTGAATCACAAAGTCAGTGTGTTTTTTGTACCCCATTCCTCTTGTATTGAGAAAATGTTCACATGTCTCAAGCCCAATAGAATGTGGGATAGAGGAATAAAGGGATTCGACGTCCAAAGAAACCAACATGGTTCCATCAGTGACATTAATACCATCCAATGTTTTAATTACGTCAGTTGAATCTTGTACGAAATCCCAGAAATGATCAGGCGGCCCGGAGGTTTTTGGACCGACTTATGTAACTTTGGAATCCAGTAGTACACTGGTACTTTTGGTTTATGATTGAATAGAAAAGTAAATTCCTGACCTGTAATCAGGTTATTCCTTCGAGCATCATTCAACATGAATAGTAGCTCGTTACGTGACTTATGAAAGTCTTCAAGTGAAGATTTTTCATACTGAGTTACATCTAACAACTGCCGTCTTGCCTCCTTAATATAATACTCTTGGCTTAGGATAACGACGTTGCCGCCCTTGTCTGCAGGCTTTATGACCAGTTTCTGATGATTGGTCAGTTCTTTTAAAGCCTTGCGTTTTGCCTTAGTAAGGTTATCATTCACAACCTTTGTGTTTTTAATTTGTGCCAACTCACGAGACACATTTTGTACAAAGATTGAAATGTTAGGGATGGAGGAAAAAGAGGGCATGTAAGTAGATTTTTTCTTTAAATCTGTTTTTGGAAGTATATCAATATTCTGCGTGCTCTGCTCATATAGTAGAGTTTCTAAACAGTCAAGAGCATCTCTTTCTTTATTGCATGTTAAGTTAATTTGAACTTTTGGTGTCATGATCTTTTTCAAGGCTAATTTTCTCGCAAAAAAGTGAAGATCTTTAGTCACTTCAAATAAATCTATGTTGTTAGATGGACAGAAACTTAGGCCTTTTTCCAATACCTTAACATGCGCATTATTTAAAGGGAAGGAGGAAAGGTTAACTATGCCCATTTTTTGTGGGGAGGGGGGGGGCAAGGAGTGAACTAGTCATTCCTTCTAGTTGAATCTCGTACTGTTTCTGGTCATCATATATTGACCATGATTGCATCTGTTCTCCCTCCCTCTCCCTCCTCTCCTGTTTTGGGTTTGTCCACCCGTGTCTCCTCCTCCCACCTCGTCTGATCCTACACCTAAAGGGTGCATCTGTGAATTGTCTTTACTGTTCTTATTTTCACCATCTGAATCCATGTCAGAATTATCAGTACATGAATCGTAAAAATTCCTTGTATTAATCCTATTCCTATATATATATTTTGTTTCTCCTATAATCTTCCTGATCTCTTATCAGTTTTCTCCTTTTTCGTGATTTTAAGTCACTCTATAATTTTTCTATAAGTTTTTGTGTCTCCTTATTAAGTTTTTCAAAAGAGGAGTCACTTTAAAACTTCTGTAAACACTCATATATATCATCAACATCTTTTTTACAGTTTTCCAATTTTTTCCCATCTTCTTCAATAATTAATGCAATTAAGTCAAGTGAACATTAATATCTCGTTCCATTTAACTATAAATTCCTTGTCTGCATCAATACCTCGGAGGTTAATACCAGGGTCCAAGCGGATTCTTAGGCCTCTTGGAATTATCTCCATTTTAAGGTAATTTGTGAGACTCTGATGTTCCCATTTAATTTTCACATATTTAGTAAGTCTTTTTTTGTACAATTTAAAAGCAGAGACATCATCATCCCCCTCTATCTGCACATACCCCTTCAGAATAAAGGCTTCATTAATATCAGTAGACCAGCGTTCATCTGATAATTTAAATGCCATTTTTTAACTGATGGAATCTAATAGACACAAACGTATTCAAACTGAGTAACAATTTGTAATTTAATACATAAACAATTAGAACATTTAAATATGTTTTAGTGAGGTGCTAGCTTAGAAACTCCAAGGTAATAAAACTCTTATTCGGAGCTAACTAAATATAGTAAACAAAGCAAAGCAGGGCAGCTGAACTCAAACTCAAATACTTATTATGAGAGAAACGGGTGCTACCTAGAGAATTATATTTTAACAAGCATAGCAAGAAAGTGGATTCCCCAAAATAAGGGGTTTCCAAAAGTCTAGGCTAAACCAGCACAACCGTAAGTAATGAAGACTCAAGAAACATAAGTGTCAAAAAATAAAATATCCTTTAATAAATCACACATGTCACAAACATACCACATTCATACATGGGATCCCAGTAAATAAAAGTCAATGGGCTGAGAAAGAACTTCTGGTGCACCAGGGCGAACTGGATATATATATATACGTTAACCAATGGTATTAAACATTTGTAATCCACAAAGGAAATAGTTCCATATCTTTAAAGTCCCCAAAGTGCCACTCAGCCGAACTAGCCGGACCAAACCCTCGACCCAGAATCGTGATCAAATCACTTTCAAAGCATACCTTAGAAGCCGTGCGTGTATATGTTATTCACAGGTGCAGGAGCTGTCATGTCCTTCTTAGCAACAAATGGTAAACAGTACTACCTGTGTCCGTAGCGTCAACGGCCAAGTCTTCAATGCTTTAAGTGGAGCGCGGTCTTACAGGGCAGGTCAGGGCTAGCCGGGATCCAATGCTGCAGTGAACAGAAAAGCTGCAAAGCACCGACCAGTCTGAACGCTCGTTTCACTCCTTCACATAGTGCAGCGTGGAGCTTCTTCCGGGTGCTGACGTCACCTAAATTAGAGTATCCTTTTATTGGTGCATAGTGTTTGCCGGTCATTCATTGATTCGTTGACATGCTTGTCAATCATGCTTTGGCTATTTTCAGAGTAGCAAGACCTGACTTTTTTATCCAATCAGACAAACGTAACATTTCAAAGCGTAATGTTTATTACAATGTTTGAGATGCTTGACATTGTATCCAACTTAGAAATTAATTTGTTACGTTAAGTAGGCCCAACTTGATACCATAAAAGAGATACAAAAATGCAAAACATTCATACAACCATTCACAATATACACAGGCAACCATAATTAAGATTAAAAACTAAAAATAATCTTTATTTTATTTAATACATTTTTATTTTAAATTCAAAGAGCTTTAATTTCTTGTAATATTTTTATAATATAACTTTGTGCGTAAGTGTGTACAACTTTAACTAACCCCGAAAGGAGAGCTATCCTTCTTTCTCAGCCCATTGACTTTTATTTACTGGGATCCCATGTGTGCATGTGGTATGTTTGTGACATGTGTGATTTATAAAAGGATATTTTATTTTTTGACACTTATGTTTCTTGAGTCTTCATTACTTACGGTTTTGCTGGTTTAGCCTAGACTTTTGGAAACCCCTTATTTTGGGGAATCTACTTTCTTGCTATGCTTGTTAAAATTAAATAAATTCCCTACATTTAATACAATTAACTAAATTCAATAAAATTAACTAAATTACAAAAAACAAACAAACACTAAATTACAGAAAATAAAAAGCAAATTACAAGATATTTAAACTAATTACACCTAATCTAAGAGCCCTATAAAAATAAAAAAGCCCCCGCAAATAATAAAACCCCCTAGCCTAAACTAAACTATCAATAGCCCTTAAAAGGGCCTTTTGTGTGGCATTACCCCAAAGAAATCAGCTCTTTTACCTTTAAATAAAAAATACAAATACCCCCCAAAATTAAAACCCACCACCCACACAACCAACCCCCCAAATAAAAGCCTAACTAAAAAAACCTAAGCTCCCCATTGCCCTGAAAAGGGCATTTGGATGGGCATTGCCCTTAAAAGGGCATTTAGCTCTATTGCTGCCCAAAGCCCTAACCTAAAAATAAAACCCACCCAATACACCCTTAAAAAAATCCTAACACTAACCCCCGAAGATTCACTTACCGGGAGAAGTTTTCATCCAAGCGGCAAGATGTCCTCAACGAAGCTGGCAGAAGTGGTCCTCCAGACGGGCAGAAGTGGTGCTCCAGACGGGCAGAAGTCTTCATCCAAGTGGCAAGAAGTGGTTCTCCAGATGGGCAGAAGTCTTCATCGAGACGGCATCTTCTATCTTCATCTATCCGGCGCGGAGCGGCTCCATCTTCAAGACATCCAGCGCGGAGCATCCTCAACAATCAACGGCTTCTTTGGAATGGCGTCCCTTAGATTCCGATTGGCTGATAGAATTTTATCAGCCAATCAGAATTAAGGTAGAAAAAGTCCCAATCAGCCAATAGAATGCAAGCTCAATCCTATTGGCTGATTGGATCAGCCAATAGGATTGAAGTTCGTTAATTCCAATTGGCTGATAGAATTTTATCAGCCAATCGGAATCTAAGGGACGCCATCTTGGATGACGTCACTTTAAGGTACATTCATTCCGAAGAAGCCGTCGATTGAAGAGGATGCTCCACGCCGGATGTCTTGAAGATGGAGCCGCTCCGCGCCGCATGGATGAAGATAGAAGATGCCGTCTGGATGAAGACCTGCCCGTCTGGAGGACCACTTCTTGCCGCTTGGATGAAGACTTCTGTCCGTCTGGAGCACCACTTCTGCCCATCTGGAGGACCACTTCTGCCAGCATCTTGCCGCTTGGATGAAGACTTCTTCCGGTAAGTGAATCTTCGGGGGTTAGTGGTAGGATTTTTTTTAAGGATTTATTGGGTGGGTTTTATTTTTAGGTTAGGGCTTTGGGCAGCAATAGAGCTAAATGCCCTTTTCAGGGCAATGAGGAGCTTAGTTTTTTTTAGTTAGGCTTTTATTTGGGGAGTTGGTTGTGTGAGTGCTGGGTTTTACTGCTGGGGGGTATTTGTATTTTTTATTTACAGGTAAAATAGCTGATTTCTTTGGGGCAATGCCCCGCAAAAGGCCCTTTTAAGGGCTATTGATAGTTTAGTTTAGGCTAGGAGTTTTTATTATTTTTGGGGGGCTTTTTTATTTTTATAGGGCTCTTAGATTAGGTGTAATTAGTTTAAATATATTTTTTTATATTTTTTTGTCATTTGTTTTATATTTTCTGTAATTTAGTGTTTTTTTTGTAATTTAGCTAATTGTATTTAATTTATTTAATTTATTTAATTGTATTTAATTTAGGTAAGTTATTTAATTGTAGTGTAGTGTTAGGTGTTAGTGTAACTTAGGTTAGGTTTTATTTTACAGGTAAATTTGTATTTATTTTAGCTAGGTAGTTAGTAAATAGTTAATAACTATTTAGCAACTATTCTACCTAGTTAAAATAAATACAAAGCTATAATGTAACTATTTGTTATATTATAGCTAGCTTAGGGTTTATTTTATAGGTAAGTATTTAGTTTTAAATTGGAATAATTTAGTTGATGATTGGAATTTTATTTAGATTTATTTAAATTATATTTAAGTTAGGGGGTGTTAGGGTTAGGGTTAGACTTAGGTTTAGGGGTTAATAAATTTAGAATAGTGGTGGTAATGTTGGGGGCGGCAGATTAGGGGTTAATAAATGTAGGTAGGTTGCGGCGATGTTAGGGGCAGCAGATTAGGGGTTAATAAATATAATGTAGGTGGCGGCGATGTCCGGAGCGGCAGATTAGGGGTTAATAAGTATATTGAAGGTGTCGGCGATGTTGGGGGTGGCAGATTAGGGGTTAATAAGTGTAAGATTAGGGGTGTTTAGACTCGGGGTTCATGTTAGGGTGTGTTTCCCCATAGGAATCAATGGGGCTGCGTTACTGAGATTTACTCTGCTTTTTTGCAGGTATTAGACTTTTTCTCAGCCAGCTCTCCCCATTGATGTGTATGGGGAAATCGTGCACGAGCATGTACAACCAGCTCACCGCTGACTTAAGCAGTGCTGGTATTGTAGTGCAGTGTGGAGCGCAATTTTGCTCTACGCTCACTTCTTACCTTTTAACGTTGGGTTTGTAAAACTCATAATACCAGCGCTGCAGGTAAGTGAGCGGTTAGAAAAAACTGCATGTTAGCACTGCACCCCTCATAACGCAAGACTCGTAATCTAGCCGATGTTTACTGGGAAGCATTGCTGTTACATTGGATAGAAGAAAACATGCATATCTAATACTATTAATACTATTTTAAACTAAATACAAACTTACCTGTAAAATAAAACCTAAGCTAGCTATAATATAAAATATAACTAATAGTTATATTGTAGCTATCTTAGGTTTTATTTCACAGCTAAGTTTGTATTTATTTTAACTAGGTAGACTAGGTAGTAAATAGTTATTAACTATTTACTAACTACGTAGCTAAAATAAATACAAACTTACCTGTCAAATAAAACCTAACCTGCCTTACACTTAAACCTAACATTACAAAAAAAACTAAACACTAAAATTACTAAAAATAAAAATAACTAAATTACATAAAAAAACAAACACTAAATTACAAAAAATAAGAAACAAATTATCAAAAATAAAAAAAGAATTACACCTAATCTAATAGCCCTATCAAAATAAAAAAGCCTCTAGCCTACAATAGACTACCAATGGCCCTCAAAAGGGCCTTTTTGGGGCATTGCCCCAAATATAACAGCTCTTTTACCCGTAAAAAAAATACAAACACCCCCCCAACAGTAAAACCCACCACCCCCACAACCAACCCCCCCAAATAAAATAACTATCTAAAAAAACCTAAGCTCCCCATTGCCCTGAAAAGGGCATTTGTATGGGCATTGCCCCAAAACTAAAAATAAAACCCACCCAAAAAATCCTTAAAAAAACCTAACACTAACCCCCGACGATCCACTTACAGTTCTTGAAGTCCCACTTGAAGGATCCATCCAGCCGGCGAAGTCCTCATCCATGCGGCAAGAAGTCTTCATCCAGGCGGCCTCTTCCATCTTTATCCTGCCGTCGAAGTCCTCATCCAGGAGGCAAGAAGTCTTCATCCAGACGGCATCTTCTATCTTCATCCATCCAGCGCGGAGTGGGTCCATCCTGAAGACATCCGGCGCGGGGCATCCTCTTTATACGGTCACTGCCGTAAACTGGAACTTCAATGCAAGTGACGTCATCAAAGATGGCGTCCCTTGCATTCCTATTGGCTGAAAGATTTCAATCAGTCAATAGGATTAGAGCTGCTAAAATCACATTGGCTGTTCCAATCAGGGCAATGGGGAGGTTAGGTTTTTTTAGATAGTTTTTTATATGGGGGGGGGGGGTGGTTGTGGGGGTGGTGGGTTTTACTGTTGGGGGGTGTTTGTATTTTTCTTACAGGTAAAAGAGTTGATATATTTGGGGCAATGCCCCACAAAAGGCCCTTTTAAGGGCCATTGGTAGTTTATTGTAGGCTAAGGTTTTTTTTATTTTGGGGGAGCTTCTTTTATTTTGATAGGGTTATTAGATTAGGTGTAATTCTTTTTATTTTTGATAATTTGTTTCTTATTTTTTATAATTGGTCTGTTTTTTTGTTATTTATTTTTTTATTTTTTGTAATTAGATACTTTTTGTAATTTTTAGAGTAGTGTTAGGATTTTTTTAATGAGTAGTTTAGTTTAATTTAATTTGTAGTTAGTTTAATTGTAGTTTAATAATTATCTTAGTTTAATTGTTAGTTTAAAATTAATTTATTTAATTTGACAGGTGAGTTTTAATTTAATTTAAGATAGGGAAATTGTAATTTTAATATAAAGTTAGGGAGGCGTTAGGTTTAGGGGTTAATAGTTTATTTTAGTATATTTCGTTGTGGGGGCTTTTTGTTTAGGGGTTAATAGTTTATTTAAGTATATTTTGTTGTGGGGGGCTTAGAGTTTAGGGGTTAATAGGTTTATTATAGCGTTGGTGTTGGCGGATGGCAGATAAGGGGTTAATTATATTTAAATAGTGTATGCGATGCAGAAGGGTGGCAGTTTAGGGGTTAATAGGTTTATTATAGTGGTGACGATGTCGGAGAGCGGCGGAATAGGGGTTAATACATTTTATTATAGTGTTTGTGATGCGGGAGGGCCTCGGTTTAGGATACTTTTTGACACTTTAAAACGACAGCCATCTTTAATGAATGATCAGCTCGCAAGATAGGAAAGATAGGAAAGAAGTTACAAACTATAGACCAAACCTGATGGTATTGGGTGCTGTAGTCCGTAAGAAAAGTTAAAGTCTGGTCATGCTTTATTTGATTGTTTTTGTTGTTTAATCCATCACAGAGTAGTTTTTATCGTAGTAGCAAGTCTACTTGTTTGGTTGCTTTTTTAATGACATGCCTGGGATATCCCCTTCCTCTATGTCTCTTGGTTAGACTAACTTTCTTTTTGTCATAACTCTCTGCTGTGGTGCAATTTCGCTTAATGCAAACGAACTGGCCCGTTGCTACTGCTGTTGGAATATGTTTTGGGTGACAGCTCCAGGCATGTAGTAGCGTGTTTCTAGAGATGGTTTTTCTGAATACTGTAGTTTCTATTCTCTTGGTGGTGATGTTACCTGTTTTTTCCAAATCTAAAAAACAGATGGTTTTTTGATGGAACTCAAAGGAGAATGTCAGACCTAATTCGTTGGTGTTCAAGAATTTAACAAAATATTGCGAGCCATGCCAGATGAACAGAAGATAATCTATGTATCTCCTGTACATCTAAATATACAACCTGAAGGGATTTTCACTTATAAAGATGTGTCGCAGCTCCCACCATCCCATAAAGAGATTGGCATATGATGGGGCAAATTTCGCCCCCATTGCTGTGCCACGCGTTTGGAGGTAAAACGAACCCTCAAATCGAAAGTAATTGTTATCCAGTAAAAAATTAAGCATTTGCATAATAAAGTCTTGCAATTCCTCAGTGTATTCGGTGTTATTCTCAAGAAAAAATTAAATGGCCTTTAAATCCTCGCTGTGTGGTATGGTAGAGTAAAGGGCCGTAACGTCTACGGTTAGCCAGCTGCATGTACTATCCCAAGTTATATCGTTTAATAGATTTAATAGATGTTTCGTGTCATGCAGATGGCTAAACAGAGATAGTACTTGAGGTTGCAATACTGCATCAAACCATTCAGACATAGGCTCTAAATTAGTAATATAATGAAAGATAATAGTAGGACTAGAGCATACTTATTTACATTGTGCTATTACATAGTCCCTTTCTCCCTCCCCTCATCCCCTCCTTTTTCCTATAGTCATAACAAGATCACATACATATATCAATATATTTATATGTTTATATTGTGATATACTATGTTGTACCATTAGCACTGCTGGTGTGTTCTTCATTTATGTATGAATTTACATTTGTATTGTCAGTCAGGCAAGAGCTGATAGCTTAACATACCTTGATGATACTGATTAGATATGCCCCCTCTATATAGAGGTTAAATCATGTAAGGGGTTAACACTAATAGGTATAAAATGCAGGTGTCTTCCCTAAGGCACCGTCTATGATAACGGCTTATGCCGAAACACGTCACACGCCCACGGCTGACACCATTTCATGTGAAACTGTCTTTTTGCCCCTTTTAAGGATTACAAATAAAGTTTACCTTTTAATTATCTCTGCCGGCCATCCTTCTTTTTATGATGTGGATTTCTACTGTTAACGAAGGTCAGCTTAGAGATTGCATTGTCTGCTAGCCCAGTAACAGTATATGCTGGTTTGGATATTCACTTACACAATATACGATAATAATGAGTCTTAATCATAAAATGAGTACATACTCATGGAATAGATTAATGTATTTAATATATTCAATAGTTAAATTTAATTCAAACAACATAAAAAATAGTCTATCCTCAGTATTGATCTCTAAAAAGCAGTTAATCTTAAAATAGTACACCGGTTTAACATCCACTCCACACTATCAACCTCACATACACACAAACACAATGTAGAGCTCTGCTTCCTATACTGTACATAACATTTTTTAATGTGTCAGTAAAAATATATATATGACATAAAAAATGAATTGTGGAAGATATATAAAATGTCTTTTAAAATGACTGATTAGGCAATGGGGCATATATATCAAGGTCTGGCGGACCTGATCCGACACTGTGGATCATATCCGCCAGACCTCGCTGAATACAGCGAGCAATACGCTCGCCGTATTCAGCATTGCACCAGCAGCTCACAAGAGCTACTGGTGAAATGCCGTCCCCTGCAGACTCACGGCCAATGGGCCACCAGCAGGGGGTGTCAATCAACCCGATCGTACTCGATCGGGTTGTATTGTGGCGATGTCTGTCCGCCTGCTCAGAGCAGGCGGACAGGTTATGGAGCAGCGGTCTTTGTGACCGCTGCTTCATAACTGCTGTTTCTGGCGAGTCTGAAGACTCGCCCGAAACAGGGGCCATCAAGCTTCATACGGAGCTTGTTAAATAGAGCGCAATGTCTCCAGGTAGCTTAGAATATCTGAAGCTATTCTTTGTTTACACCAGAAGGGTACCGCTATAATATGCAATCACAATGCAGTACAAAGTCTTGGATAGGGGACACAAAAGACTGGGAGATCAAACCGCACAGTACCTTGTGTTCAGGTTGCTTTGTAAGCAGCGTTGGTTTGTTTCAGATTACCACGCTGGGTAATCAGACAGCACAGTGCAATAGAAAAGGGAAGTGGTGTGAGTGCTAGCTTGAGGGTATTTAGCTATCTATTCCTGTAAGGGATCATTAATTCCTCAAAAAATGATCCAAGAGTGTGCAAAAAAGAAAGGTGTGTGGAACAGAAGCGCTCCTAGGAAACGGAGCTTACCATACAAAAAATTACAACGGTGATAGAAAAAAATAATATATATATATATATATATATATATATACTATATATATGAAAGTGATATTTAAAAATAGGAATATATAAAAATGATATTCCTATAAATATATTATATATATAAATCCTGGGATTGGATAAACAAAGTGTGACATGTGTGATAGAAAATTGGGTTCAATGTGCTCTGAAAGCCAATCTAAACTCTCCCAAAAAAGAAGAACATAATCTTTATCTTAAAAACAGATAAATATCTAATGTTTGGATGTGACAAAAAGCGCAAAGCTAGTATACATAAATCATGTCAAATTTATTTGAAAATTACCATCGCTAATATATCATACTGGAAAGAATTTATAAAAATAATATTAATAGTTAGATGCCGGCATCAAAGTGATAAAAAAGGGGTTAAAAAAGGCTATATTCATATATAACATTCCTATACACGTCTATGCAGTGATATATAAGAACACTAATGTGCTATTGAAATGGGACAATATAGTATCAACAGGTTACACTTTAAACAAATAGATATACAAATTTGCCGCCCACTCTCTTAGCACTAGAGAGTGTATTAGGGCTTGTAGTTTGTAGGCTTATAGTGTTCTTGAATAGAATATTGAAGAAAGTGAGTTGGTGATGTGTTTTTTTTCAGCTGTGCACAGCTTAATCACTAAAAACTCACAGTTCTCCGATACACGGAAGAGTATTTCAGTTTGTTAGGAGCTCCGATGGAATGATGATTTCAGACCTCTTCCGGTCCAATCCGTGTGCGCTGTGGATTTCTCACCCAATAGGGGGATTTCAATACCGGAGACCTTGCCGATTCCAAATTGCAGTATCAAACTTCAAAGTGTTTGTTCCATTTAGAAGAGAGAATGTATCAGTCTATTTTATGTTTGGGAATCTGCAACAATCTCTTTGTTATGGTATTATTGATCCGGAGTCTTACAATGCAAAAGGGGCCCAATCCAGGTTAGGCAAATAATATAAGTTAAACACTTTGACAGGAATTATACATATGGTTTGTATTTCCAAGGATAAAACACAATGTACCTGCAATGTGTGACAATTAGAAAGAAGGAAAGCCAAGCAACACAGGAATTATTCATATGCCCAAAAACGATAAATTCAAAATTTGGGGATGAACCTGCTTGTTGCAAGTGTATAGCCTATTTTAGTAAATCAGTAAACAAATTCTACGCGTTTCGGTAGTCCAAAGCTACCTTTATCAAGATCAATCAGACAGCACAGTACCTTGTCTTCGGGCTGCTTCGTAAGCAGCGTTTGTTTGTTTCAATTCACTGCATTGAATCACGTGACCGTGTAGTGGCCAATCTTCTTGCAGCCTGCCCTGTGTCACTCCTGCATGCACGGGTCTTGTCCAATCTGTGGTGTTGGGAAATAGAAGTTACTCGGTTGGCGCTCACACAGTGTAGCCTTTTGTTCAGGATGTTTGTTGCCTCATAATCCAGCACACAGTTCCCTTTCTATAGGCGTTTATCAGTCAGAATCACAGCACTTTGAATATGGATCAGATATTTGGCTTTCTCAATGCGTTTCGGCTATACGGCCTTTATCAAGATACATGCTGGATCGAATAGTGGTGACGTCATTGACAACTACGGAATACACTGTCCCAGCACGGAGAGTCTTAGAAAGGCCCTGGGCAATTGGAAGTGAGGTATGACTTTTACCTTTACACTTTATGCTGGATACATTCCATGAATGCACATATTTGCCCTAGATAGATACAGCACTTACACAAGTGCTGCAGAGATCTCTTACATTGGAGCAACTCGGCACTACTTACCGACAGTTTTTAGTGCATATTGCAGGCTATCACTGTACTCACAGACTTAGACACCCACAACTAATTTGTGCTTATCATTTCACTGTTTTCCCTCTATTACACTTTCTTTGATAAAAGGTACATTTCCTGTATCTATATTAATAGATCAAAAAAAATTGCAACAAACTCCTCCAGAGTGTATGATATTCGGTACTTTTTTTACTGCAATATGATTGGAGTGATTTATCTGCTCTTTTCTTCATGTCCCTGTTTCTATGAAGGCAAAACAAAGAGAATGTTCAAAGACAGAGTCAGAGAACATAGGGATGATATATTAGCTAAAATCCCTCAAACTAGTGTTGCCAGACATTTTCATGAATTTTATTCTGCAAAACCAGATATGTTAAAATTTACTGATATTGATAAAAGGAAATGTAAATGGTAATGGTGGAAATCAAGATAAGTGCCTTCTTAAAAAAGAGTGTACCTGGATATACAGGCTCAAAACACTTACTCCCTATGGTTTGAATGAAAAGTTAGAATTTGCATGCTTCTTGGGGGATCATAAGAGCAATGAATATTAGGCTAGTGTGTTTTTTTGTTCTCCTATTATTTGGAATACCCAGACTGTTATAGCATCCAAATAAAAATGTCTAGTTAAAATACACTAACAATCCAAGTACAGCTTCTACATGTATATAATTATTAATGAGCTGGTATTTGGAGATATTGAGTGTGTTGTAGTTGAATATGTATATTTCCTTCTATTATGGTGAATCCCGGCCTGTAAATATTAATTGTGTATTTATATAGTATTATTAATGCAAGGGTCCTTTAAGAGCATAGAAACCTTCACCATCAGAGGGCGTGAAAAATTCCCGGAATTAAAAGGGAGGAGTGACTTAGACTTTGTAGCCTGGATGAAGCCCCATGAAGTCTTGAGTGTGTGTGTGTGTGTGTGTGTGTGTGTGTGGGGAGGGGGGGTTAAACATGTGTAGACTGTGGATTATGCTGATGCTGTTTGGATTAGTGGCAGTTTGATATCCCCACGTAGATCTTGTGCAGGATGCTGTGCATTGTTACGTAGGCAAGACCTCTGACTTATACCATCTTACTTTGCCATCTTCCTTGGATATTTACCAACCAGGTGGAGGATGTTGCGGTGGTGATTCTTGCCTAAAATTGACAAGTCTTTGTTGGATTTACTACCAGCTAACAGATAATGGCCTGTGGCCTTCTGTATGTGTGAACTGATTGCAGAAATCTAAATTGAACCTTGCCGCTTCACAGCTTGCTACGATTAATCAACTGTGCTTCACTGTTTGAGTTTACACCATTTCAAATAGCCTACTTTCTGATGGATTTACAGCCAACTAAAAGATAACCTTGTGGGGCATTTTGAATGCGTTAACTGATAGAGCTATTTCACTAATGCATACAAGTACATATGGCCTACATAATTGCCGATACACAACTTTGACCTTTGCTGCTTAAAGGGACATAATACTCATATGCTAAATCAATTGAAACTGATGCAGTATAACTGTAAAAAGCTGACAGGAAAATATCACCTGAGCATCTCTATGTAAAAAAGGAAGATATTTTACCTCAAAATCTCCTCAGCTCAGCAGAGTAAGTTCTGTGTAAAAAAGTTATACTTCACCTGCTCCCAGCTGCAGGTAAAAAAAAAAAAAAAAAATGAAGAAATGAACAGCAGCCAATCAGCATCAGCAGTGCTGAGGTCATGAACTCTTACTGTGATCTCATGAGATTTGACTTAACTCTCAAGAGATTTCATAGTAAGCTTCCTTTACCTGATTGGTGAAATAATATGAGAGTTCACAAGGCTCATCCCCTAAGCTGTCCTAGGACAGACACACTAAAATGCTGCTTAGAAATCCTTTACAATGGGAGGTGGCTACTGAGGAACTTTTGAGGTAAAATATCTTTCTTTTTTACATAGAGATGTTCAGGTGATATTTTCTAGTCAGCTTTTTACAGCTATACTGCATCACTTTCAAGTGTTTAAAGATTTGGGTATTATGGCCCTTTAACAATACAGTTAATAACCTGCCACTACTAATCAATTGCGCTTTGCTGCTTGAACTTGTATTCCTCTGTACTTACAACACAGTAACTTTCATCCTGCAGCTCCTGCACATTGTATTAATGTGCATTATTACTAGCAATTTTGGAGCTTGTCATCTTTGTTTGTACAAGCATTATTCACCTATCGGTGGAGCTTGTGGCTGGCTATGGTGTTGTCAGCCCTTTAAATACATGGGTCTGCATATGTATGTTTATGGTATTGGACCACTTGCCTTTTTTTGGAACAAGATTTGTGTACATTGTATATCAGATACGTATTTTGTTTCCTTCAACTAAGAAAAGCCATGAAATATTTTAGAATTTTGTTATTTGTGATAAATACCTTTTTTTTTTTTTTTATAACTTTTTTTAAAAAAAGATGTGCTGAATTCCCTGTCTTTATTTGGACATTAGCTACTTTGTGCTCATAAGTCAGCATCTGTCTGAGATCTACTATAAATTAAAACCTAATTATAACGAAATTTATATTGTAAAAATATATATCTCCTTCTGAATAAAGATAATGTAGAGGACCAGGTTTAAAATTAAAGAGACATTACAACTACTTATATATCTTGGAGATAAGCTCATATTAGACTATGGAACAATATGACCCACTGTTATTTACAGATAATAAAACAAACGTTTTTTTATTCAATGGGAAAAGTGATTATTTCCCTCCCACTAGAGACAAAATCACAGATTATTTATCCATTTGGTAAATCTTCATACTTTTTTCACTACTACAAACAGACTGTTTCCCTATAGTCTGGGGATCACTTATATATATATATATATATATATATATATATATATATATATATATATATATATATATATATATATATATTTGTTTTTGTACTTGTCATTGTTTTATGGTTGAATCTCTGAAATTAAGGGAGTAATATATAAAGGAAGAAAGTAGATTCATCAATATAATATTAATTGACTATTTTACATTTTTTTTTGTTGTGGATTCATAGACATTGTTGATTGAGGGCTCCATGTACTAAGCAGTCAGCGAGCTACCCGCAACAAATCTCGCGTCAAAACTCGCAAACTGATATGTACAAAGTCGTCAACTATGTTCAAACTCGCATCTTTAAAATTGCGAGAGTACTTATCCGCCAAACCTCGCTACGTCTCCATTTTTCACTGTAATTAGACACATTTGACCACCAACTCGCCAAAAACGAATGTACAAAAAAATCAATTTGTCCGCTCGCTACAATTTCCGCTCCCACCTCGTTATTTTTGCCTCGCCACCTTTTAGGTGGCGGGCAAGGTACAAAACAATAGGAAAGTCAATCTAGACGCCAGTCTAGACATATATAAAAGGCAGTAATATCAGCATTGTACAGCATAACTGGCGTCTAATTTGTCTCTCATTTCCATGAACATAAATTGCGCCAAATTTGACGACTGTAATTAAAGAGTAATCTATATTTTAAATTTGTATTGTATAGTTGTCAATCTTTATAATTATTTTTATATTAATATTTATATATTATCAGATCCAGATGAAGCCATATCCAAATTGTAAATAAATATTACAAAAATATCTGTTATCGCTCTGTTAACACTCTTCAAAAAATTTTGAACAATAATAAAGTTGTTTAGATAAGTTGAACTTTTATAGGAGCAAAATTCTATTCCCGCGACTACTATGATGTTCGTGACACCTTGCATGTCACGTGTTAATAACTGGCCAGACAATTCAACTGAAAGTTAAGTACATCAGCTTAGTCGCGGCGAGCGAGGCGTCAAATTTATCAATAATCCGCCACTGCTCGCGGCGGGCTAGACTTGTCTATTTATTGGGGGATTATTAGTACATAGTGACAGCGGACACCATTTCGCCCGCGGCGAGTAACGGCGAGTTTATCCGCGTCTAAAATGACGGATGAATTGACGGCTTAGTACATGGAGCCCATAATGTTTTGTTTCTTACTGCTCTACAACTCTGGGGCGATTTATCAAAGTCTGGTGGACATGATACGCTGTAGCATATCATGTCTGCCAGACAACGCTGAATGGCGACAGCATACGCTGTCGACATTTAACATTGCAAAAGCAGTTCTATTGAACTGCTTGTGCAATGCCGCCCCCTGCAGATTTGCGACCAATCGGCCGCTAGCGAGGGTGTCAATCAACCCGATTGTATAGGATCAGGCAGATTGATGTCCACAGCAGCCTCAGAGGCAGCGGACTAGTTAAGGAGCAGCGGTCTTAAGAAGGCTCGTGCGGAAACAGGGGCATCAGGGGCCATTCGGCCCTTGATAAATCAGCCTCTATGTCTTATATTGAAGCTGATTCTATATTTTTATATCTTGTTACTTCCTGACAAAAATAAATTAAAAGAAAAAAAAGGAAAGAATGGTCACCATGCTATTGTTTTTCCTCCTGTACCCGTCCCTTTAAAGCAATTTTCCTATTTTAATCCTTAACAGGTGCCAGTTGGTGAAGATCTGCATCTTTATACTGGTCAACTCCATCTTGTAGCTGAGGTATTCTCTAACCCTGTGACAGAAGCGGTGTCCATGCACACATCTTTATCATAAATAAACTGAACCAAAACGTTGCATTGCTATTTATTATTTAAAGGGACAGTCTACCTTTGTATTGTTTTAAAAGATAGATAATCCTTTTATTACCCATTCCCCAGTTTTGCATAACCAACACAGTTATATTAATTTGGGGAATAGAGGTAGTATACCTGAATAGGTTTTTTGAAGAACACATCCATTAATGGCTTTGTTATGTAGATGATATTTTTTTATTTGGGAGGGTACTGAGGAGACTTTAAAAGAATTTGTTTGAGATTTAAATAAAATAATAAAAGTATACTACTGGACTTGCAATACAGTGAAGTTGAAATATGTTTCTTTATATAAAAATCAGGATAGAGGGGGCGGAGTTTGGCCACGCAGGCGAATGGCGGCACATTAAGTGAGCTCCTAAACCCTTAGTCTGGAAAAGAATAAAATATGGCTTAATACCCCTATTTTTATTATATAATTTGCCTGAGGAGAGCTGAAGAACCACTGCTGACTGTATAACAGCTTTGTCATCATGAGCACGGAGTGTATTTTGTGAGATACCTTGGGGGAACCGGAGCTAGAGACAGGAGGAGAACAATGGCCGCAGGCGGTAATACACTGTTAGCTCTATCATAAGAGAGGCATACCTTACCTGATCACCTACAACGGGATCGTCTAGCAATACCCTCTTGCATCGCGACGAAGGAGGCTGGTAAGTCCGGCTACGGCCGTGTCTGCACACGCACGCTTGGCAGTACCCATACCATACACCGAGCCTAGCTGCGTCATCAGGCCTCACACGCGCTCTAATTTGTAAGGGGAGCCGGCGCACCACCATCCTCATAAAGGCCCCGCAGCTGTACATACCGATCACTCGGGCCAAAGTAATAACGGCTGACACACCGAGTGGGGCTGTTTTCCCCTGAGGCTGCGGGTGGATTGGTACCTGCGAGCATACACCGGCCTAGTATCCCTGAGTCTAACAGAGAAATCTTACAAACCCTAGCCCTGCTCCTTGACATTAATCAGAGACTCTGCAAAAAGTTCCCCAAGCACACGGGCTTAACTAGTTTGCTGCCTGAAATAGTACAGTTACATTTACAAAACCACATCAGAGTTAAGGAAAGTTTGTGTATAGCTTCAGGACTGCCTCAGTGTTGACAGGAGCAATTCTGAAAAAGCAGGTTATATATTACAGCGTTTGTAGACAAATAAAAGCAAAGATATCAACGCTACTGATGCAAAACAAAGCTTTATACATGCACAGGGAAAACTAATCTCAAAATAAACCAAACAGAGCCCTGCTTGACCTGCAGACCCACACTGATCTGCAACATCAAAGTTCAATCCGAGGGGGCAGTTAAGTGATGCCTTGCAAAAAGCAGCACAAAGTAGAAAAACACACAGCTAATAGCACACTTAATAAATACTTAAAACAGGCGGAGAGCCCGGTTACCCGTGCGCCTGACAGCATGGAAAGTCAACCCCAGATTTCATCACAACAACAGCGACAAGGTGAATCACAACTACAACAAGTGATTACCAAAGAAGATTTACAACTCTTATCCTCAAAGGAAGATATTAAGAACGCAGTGCAAGAAATGAGAGAACTATTTAATGATTTAAGAAGGGATATTAGCTCCCTGGACAACAGAGTCTCACAAGTTGAAACAACTCAGACCTCTAACGTCACCTCCATTCAGAATATGGCCACAGAACTGCAGGAACAATCAGAAATCATACAACAACTTTCAGATAAAGTAGAAGACCTCGACAACCGAGGCCGAAGGAACAATCTACGTATCAGAGGGGTCTCTGAAACGATCCATCCTCCTGCAATCGAAGGATACCTTCAGAGTCTGTTCCGGACCCTGAAGGGAACGCCAACCTCCCCAGACATTGCTGTAGAACGAGCGCATAGAGCTCTTAGAGCTAAACCTCCTCCAAAAGCTCCTCCCAGGGATATAATTGTGCGCCTCCTTAATTATAGAGATAAAGAGGAAATACTAAAATGTGCCCGCATGTCACACCCAGTACGACATGCTGGTGAGGACCTGCAGATTTTCTCTGACCTCTCACCAACCACGTTACAAAAGAGAAGGGAACTAAGCCATATTACAACAAAATTGAGAATGCACAAGGTTCAATACAGGTGGGGCTTCCCGGTGTCCTTGATAGCCACCCATCAAAACAAATCTGCCATCTATAGACCTGGATCAGACCCTCAAACTTTCTACTCAAACCTGTCTCTGGAAGATGACCCCGCACCACAACGATTTCAAGGTGCTGACGGAACAGAACCGTGTGAATAGATGTACTTATACTTTATCCCTTGAATAATCTCCTTGAAGGAGGGGATGATGACCTACAATCAAATCTTTAATAGCTCATCTCTCCACTAGAAGATCCAAAAGCTGATCTCTACAGATGAGCTCTGTTCCATCATGGCTCAGGATTCTTGCCCTGCCGAAGTCATGAAGAGACAATCTTTAAGATATCCACCTTCAGGGTTCCTCACCTAGTCCTGAGACTTTGCAGCTCACCACATATGTTGAACTTCCAAGTGCCCTGCTTAGGTTGGGTAATTGCCTTAACCTCTGCTTGTTATGTTTGTTTTCCTCTCCAAGCAGTAGGATCTCCTGTAAGACACCTTGTCCCCAAGCAACAGACTCTTCTGGAACAGTATCCTTTCATTATTTCATTAACCTACTATTGTTTATTTTCCAGGTTCTGTGACATTGTTATGTTTTATATTGTTCTGCATTAAATGTTTATACGCAAGGTTAATGATGTTATAAGTCTTGATGCAGGGTTATTTTTCTGCCAAGTAAATGCCACCTCAAAGACTGCCACTATACCTTCATACACAGCATGAGTTTTGGCACTAATATGGTATAGTGATCGATATGAACAAAATATTTGGTCTTGTTTGTTGAATTCAATTAACTGGAGCACCTGCTCTTCGAGCTTAGTTGGATGTATCTAGCTACTTAAATATTACATTTAAATAAAGCGACCAGGAGCACTACCCTAGGTCTACAACATAATGCTCAGTGGAGCCTTTTGAAAGGCGCTTTGTTCCTAAGCATTGTTACATTATATATTGAACTGCAGTAAATGTTTATCTGTAGAGCTACTGATCTTAGAAGTTAAGATAGAAGGTTATCATACTGCCAAAAAATTGCCATCTCAAAGGCTGCCTCTATATATTCATACACAGCATGTGATGTGGCACTAATTTAGTTTAAAGATCGCTTTTATATACTAGGATAATATAATATTTGTTCTTATATGCTGAATCTAATTACTTAGAGCACTCGCCCTCTGAATATAATGAGACAGATATGGCTACTTAAGCATCACATTTAAAAAAAAAAAAAAAAAAAAAAAAAAAAAAAAGGCGATCAGGAACACTGCCCTAGGTCAACAATATATTGTTTTTCATTCTATACCACTCTCTCCTATACTACTACATACTCAATCTATTACCTTACCCTTCTCTTCTTATCAGGTTCTCAGAGTATTACCTTCAGACCTTTCCTTCTCAAAATGTAGGCTGCGTTATGCGCTCCCCTCCCTCTTTCCCTTCTGCTCTTCTCAATTTCATCTTCAGTTTTACGCCATAGAGAGATGCTTAACCTCTGGAAGTGACTTTCGAGCCACTAGGAGAATATTAAAAATTTAAAGTTTTTCAGTCTAGGGGTTGCTACCCCCTGTTTAAATTGTTTGTTATTGCATTGCATTTGTTTTCAGACTGTTGATATTGCACATTTTCTTATTTGCAGTGTACTCTCTGAATCCTTTTGTGTACCGGACACTCCTCCTCTTTGTCTTTCTGAATTGTTTACATTTCCTCCTTGACCTTTCATCACCCTTCAACACCCTTTTGTTCCTTTTTTTTTTTTTTTTTTTTTTTTTTTTTTTCCCCCTCATCATGACCGACCACAAAAGTAGGTTTGACTCTCATGGGCTTACTTTTACTACCATAAATGCAAAGGGACTGAACAGTCCAGGTAAGAGGTCAATTGCTCTTAGAGCATTAAAAAACCTGCACAGCCATGTTCTTTTTTTTCAGGAAACTCACTTCCGTAAGGGAAGGGAGCCAAAATGGTTTAATATAGATTACCCAACGGCTATCTTTGCATCAAGCACAACTAAAAGGTGTGGGGTTGGAATTTTAATTCACCGCTCCGTCCCATTGAAGATTACACTTTCAGAAAGAGACCCAGAGGGTAGATATTTAGTATTGGTAGGCACCCTATATGATCATCAAATAACCCTGGCTACTATATATAGCCCAAATGCAGACCAACACCTCTTTATGTCCAAAGTTACGAAACTTCTTCTAGACGTAGCAAAAGGCCCTATATTTCTCTCTGGGGATTTCAATCTGTCAATGGATGCACAGCTTGATACCTCAAATGGAACTACCAGCACTTCTCCAAGGATAATAAAATCTGTGAAAAGTGCTCTCTCAAACCTAATGATGCATGATGTGTGGAGAACAGTACACCCCTCAAGTAAGGACTATACATACTATTCACCTCCACATAATAAATACTCCCGAATCGATTACTTTTTTACTGATGCGAATGGCCTTGACATGATCACATCCTGTACTATAGGCTCCATAACTTGGTCTGACCATGCTCCAGTCACCTGCTCCATTCAATGGCCAGACCTACCCCCAACGGCATATATTTGGAGGCTAGATGATTTCTTGTTAGACGACCCCCTGGTGAGAATAGAAATACAGAAATCATTGTCAGATTATTTACTACATAATACACCCAACCAAACCTCCCCCACAATCCATTGGGAAGCGCATAAATGCGTGATGCGCGGTGAGTTCCTCAAGCATAAGGCACGCACCTGTAAACAGCATAGAACACGACATACTCAATTGATTAATACAATATCTCAGCTAGAGCATCAACACAAAACCAATCCTCTAAATGTGGAGATTAGGGGAAAATTGGAGAATAGTAAGAAAGAACTTAATGATCTCTTGAGGGAAGCATTCCAGCGCAGACAACTAAACACCAAACAACAATATTATGAGGGTGGCAATAAACCAGGAAAACTGTTAGCGAGAACAATACGCAGAAAACAACTAAAATCGCATATACACTACATTCTAGGACCTGACGGTTCCCCTTTAAAAAGTAGTAAGCAAATCGCTAACTCATTTCATTCCTACTATAAAATGCTGTACAACATACCAGATAAATCTAGCACCACGGATATCTCTTTAGACACCCCACACAGACAACAAAAGATAGATCAATACTTGACTGGTTTAGGCCTACCAGAGTTGGAATCTGATCATAAAGATAAGCTAGACGCACTTGTCACAGAAGAGGAACTCATCCAGGCCATAAAAGATTTTCCTAGCGGGAAAAGCCCGGGCCCAGATGGATTTTCCTCTAAATATTATAAGCTTTTTGCTAAGTCCCTCAGCCCTATGCTGCTCTTGCTCTTTAACGGCTTGATCTCCAATCCTACCCTAACAAGCTCCATGCTGGAAGCCCATATTGCGATTATCCCTAAACCGGGTAAGCCCCCTACGTCCCCGGCAAACTTTAGACCCATTTCCTTACTTAATATGGATATTAAAATACTGGCCAAAATATTAGCAAATCGTCTTAATAAATTTCTCCCGAGCTTAATTTCCACTGACCAAGTTGGATTTGTCCCGGGCCGAGAGGCGCGCGACAACACCAACAAAATAATACAATTAATCAACCATGCACAAGTGAAGGGAATCCCCACGGCACTCTTCGCGACAGACGCGGAAAAAGCCTTCGACCGCGTTGACTGGCTTTTTTTACGGCAGACCATGAAGGCAATGAATTTTGGCGATCCCTTTATCAACATGACCTTTGCGCTGTACTCGTCCCCAAATGCACGTGTAAGAGTTAATGGCACTCTATCAGATGCTTTTCCCATTTCTAACGGAACAAGGCAGGGGTGCCCCCTCTCCCCGCTTCTTTTTGCCCTGACAATCGAGGTGTTGGCTCATAAAGTGAGAAATAACCCAAAAATAACAGGTATACAGATAGGAGACTCGGAATATAAACAGGCACTATACGCCGACGATGTCCTTTATACACTCACTAACATCGACACATCGATACCCGAGCTCTTGAGAGAACTTAATGAATATGGCTCGCTCTCTAACTTCCTCTTAAATATTACAAAATCAGAACTCCTTAACATTAACGCACCACAAGAACACACTCAACTCTTAGCAGTAAAATATAAAATCCCAGTAACAGCCACTAAACTTAAATACCTCGGCATATATCTCTCAGCGAACCCCCAAAACCTCTTTACATACAATTATCTATCTCTGAAGAAAGATATCATCAACGACTTATCTTCTTGGAAGAATAAATCATTATCTTGGTTGGGGAAAATAGGGATAATTAAAATGAACATTCTGCCCCGTATTCTATATGTCCTGCAGACAGTCCCAATTTCTTTACCAAGAGACTTTCTACCACAATTACAAAGGTCTTTAGAGCGGTTTATATGGTCTGGGATAAAACCTAGAATAGCAAGAAAGACACTATATCTCCCCCGTGAAAGGGGCGGACTGGGATTCCCTGATTTGACTTTATATAGGCAGGCCATACAATTACAGAGACTGACCGAATGGTCTCATAACACTACACAGAAACAATGGGTGAGGATGGACGGTCAGATTCTACAACTCCATAATGTAGGCACCCTAGCCTGGGTCCCCATATCTAAACGTCCCGACACGCTTCATAGATATCATCTAACATCAGAAACGCTGCATGAGTGGGATAGACTTTTGGCCACTAGCACACACGTATCCTCCCGCGTTTCTCCGTTGATATCAATCATAGAACACCCTGAACTGCCTTATTCGGCGCTAAGTAAGCGTATTTGTGTCCCATACAGCCTGAGAACAGGCACTTTACACTTTGCCCTAGAGAACGGCAGATTATGCACGCAACAGACTTTGACAGATCGGCATGGCGCTCTTTTCTCATCCTGGCTAAGATACCACCAGTTGGTACACTTCCTGTCACATCATGTACAAAGAAGTAATTTTATTAGGGACCTTACCCCATTTGAGATATTGTGTTCTAGCATGCAACCCCCTAAAAAGCTAATATCTAAATTATACAAATTGCTTCTGCTCCCCCCTGATGTTCCATTGCCCTCTTACACCAGGGCTTGGAACAAAGAACTTAACCATATGATAGATGAGGATAGTTGGCTCAAGTCTTTCAGATTGATAAAACGTTCCTCAGTCTCTGCTAGAGTGCAGGAGATACAATTAAAATTACAGACCAGGTGGTATTACACCCCAGCAAGATTACATCTCTTCTTTCGCTCAGCCAGCGCAAGTTGCTGGAGAGGATGTGGAGAGGAAGGAACTCTCTTGCACATTTGGTGGACTTGCCCGAAGCTGACCGTCTATTGGACGACAGTTTTAGCAGAAATTTCGAGCAGATTGGATCTGCACATCCCAAACACACCTGAAACAATTTTGTTTATACACCTTCCAGACACTAAACTAGACCACATACGTGCCCTTCTTTTAATTATGCTTACAGGTGCTAAAATGCCTATCCCTAAAAAATGGAAAGCTTCTGATCCCCCAATGGTTGGCGACTGGCATTCCTCTGTTGAGGAGTTGTTGGCACTAGAAAGATTGCACTACCTTAAAAGCAATCGGCTAGCACTATATGATATGATGATGACTACCTGGAAAGCTGACACTGTCTGCCCCTCTGCTGTTCACGACAACCACTCATGAACATTACATGCATTTTAAACGTTTTTTTTTTTTTTTTTTTTTTCTCCCCCGCACCACTCCTCCCCCTCCCTATTTGTCTCTCTTATTTCCTTCACTTACTCTTCCTCTGTCATAAGTCCCTCTTCCGGTATACTTGGGCTTCCAAAATTTAATGGTTAAAATGTGAAGTAATTTCAAAAACAAAAATTTAAAATTACAAGCCTAATATTTATAATTACATGTTGAAGGCTGCAGGAGATCATTACTTTGTATATACATAATTACTAGACACTGTTAAACTCCAATTGTCTTGATCGTGACAGGTCAATATTTTATTTTTATTTTATTTTTATCTCTTTTCTCCATTTGTATGCTTGATTCCATGTAACTTGATGATTTTTGTCTAATAAAGCTTGTTTAAAAAAAAAAAAAAAAAGACATTAAACAGTGAACAGATGTTAGGTATAATGATTCATTCAAATCAAAGATTCGCTTGAGAATAATATGTAGATTCATTTTGAATATGTTATTAGTTGTTTACTTAAGAAGTATTTTAGTTTTAATAAAGTTGTGGTCATCGTCATAGTGAAACCTAGGTTTCCTTTATCTAAACTCTGCTGAGGACAATTAGCGACAGATAAAGTGTGAAAACAATGTCTCAAATGAAGCAAATGTGAGTATGCATGAAATTCATCAAATCTGTGCGGTGCTAACATGTTACCACAACAATGCTGAATAAATCACCTTGTTTATTTCATTTAAAAAAAAAAAAAAAAAATCAGGATAGAGAAAGATAGTTTAACAACTGAGAATTTCCGTAAATAGTGTATTATTAGCCTCAAGTCACCATCCAACACACTTAAAGAGCGGTATTCCTTCAGGTCAATTCCTGCGACTTCGCAGGAATTGTTCATCTAAAGGGAAATTTTCTATAAAGGCGGAGCAGATGGAAAAGTCTATAATATCCCAGAAGGGGATATAAAGGCGCGCTGTCAGAAAAAAAGGATTATTGGTTTAAGTCAAAACAATATATGATTAATATTGGTATCAAAAAACAAATACCGTATCCGACTTTTACAGTGTGATCGCAACAAATAATGTCCATGTATTAAAATCACAGCCGGTGGTCCTTGACAAGGCAGCTCCTCCTGTTCCCAGAGAGCGGGGATGTTACGGTTACAAAATACAAATAAAAAGAGGGCGCCAAAATAGCGTGATAACGTTTTTTTCAATGTGGTTAAATATTAACGGGAAATGCGCTTACCAGAAGTAGTTGCACTGTACTATGACCAGTGCGATATCGCCTGCTAGCACTTTAATCAGCGTCCAGTACACTGTACAATGGTAAGCCTTCTCAGGATCTCCCTTTTCCTTTTGTAGATGGCTCTGTGAGTACCTTCAGCTGTAGAAAATAGAGAGAGTGCTCCACATAGCGTAAAAACGTCTTTTCAAGGCAGTTAAGAGTTTACCGAAAGTTGTTGCACTGTGCTATGACCAGTGCAATCTCGCCTGCTAGCACTTTATCAGCGGCTAGTATACTGTGTGATAGTGAGTCCTCTCAGGATCTCCCTGTTGTTTTTCGTGAACGGCTCTATAAGTACCTTCAAAGAAAGTCTATTAGCTATTGTAACTTAACAGCACTAGATTAAAAAGGGGTGAACAACTTCCAAAGGTAAATAAAACAAGCTTTAATGACGCGTTTCTCAACAAACAAAGGGTTGTTTCATCAGATACAAAGCAGATGGATTTCATTACAAATTGCAACATTATATACACACTTAGTTAATTAAAAACGGAAGTTGTCACTAAAATCTAACCAATAGATTCATCTAAAAGGCTACAACTGAGATATCAACATAGAACCCCCAGCTGTTACAATTAAAACACAGATCGAACATGTGAAATACTGACAGAAATATAAATGTCAAAAAACTATTAAAGATACATATGTTATAGTAAAAAATTGGCTGTCAACAAAACTATATATTCACAACCATTGCTGCTACAAAAGTTTTTCCATTATGCATACAACGAATTAGATTTCTGAGGCGAAAATGACGTTGAAAGACCTTATTAAACATATAAATTAACCTGTTTTTGTTTTTAATCTATTCAAAATTATTAACATGTGTATGTGCATGTATGGTGGAAATACTATGATAGTTTCTTCAAATCTAGAAAGATGTATGAATGTCAAATTTTATTCGAGACATATATATCATAGAAAAAAACAGCTGTCGAAAAAAGCTGTCAAAAAACTACATGTTCGCAACCCTTATGTGCTGCAAGGAGTTTTTACCTTATACGTACAATAGATTTGATCTGTAAAGCGCAAACTTTTTTAACATATGAATTATAAATTAACCTGTTGGTGTTGTATTTTATATACGTCTCACTTTTCTCATTCTTGTTGTTTATATAAGAAAACTAGGATGTTTGTAACTCATCTATAGATGTTATATAGTATCGGTCTATCTGTAAATGTTTGATATATTTCTAGTATCTGTCCATTGTTCAAAAAATATTTTTTTTTATATATATACAGGGAGTGCAGAATTATTAGGCAAATGAGTATTTTGACCACATCATCCTCTTTATGCATGTTGTCTTACTCCAAGCTGTATAGGCTCGAAAGCCTACTACCAATTAAGCATATTAGGTGATGTGCATCTCTGTAATGAGAAGGGGTGTGGTCTAATGACATCAACACCCTATATCAGGTGTGCATAATTATTAGGCAACTTCCTTTCCTTTGGCAAAATGGGTCAAAAGAAGGACTTGACAGGCTCAGAAAAGTCAAAAATAGTGAGATATCTTGCAGAGGGATGCAGCACTCTTAAAATTGCAAAGCTTCTGAAGCGTGATCATCAAACAATCAAGCGTTTCATTTAAAATAGTCAACAGGTCGCAAGAAGCGTGTGGAAAAACCAAGGCGCAAAATAAACTGCCCATGAACTGAGAAAAGTCAAGCGTGCAGCTGCCAAGATGCCACTTGCCACCAGTTTGGCCATATTTCAGAGCTGCAACATCACTGGAGTGCCCAAAAGCACAAGGTGTGCAATACTCAGAGACATGGCCAAGGTAAGAAAGGCTGAAAGACGACCACCACTGAACAAGACACACAAGCTGAAATGTCAAGACTGGGCCAAGAAATATCTCAAGACTGATTTTTCTAAGGTTTTATGGACTGATGAAATGAGAGTGAGTCTTGATGGGCCAGATGGATGGGCCCGTGGCTGGATTGGTAAAGGGCAGAGAGCTCCAGTCCGACTCAGACGCCAGCAAGGTGGAGGTGGAGTACTGGTTTGGGCTGGTATCATCAAAGATGAGCTTGTGGGGCCTTTTCGGGTTGAGGATGGAGTCAAGCTCAACTCCCAGTCCTACTGCCAGTTTCTGGAAGACACCTTCTTCAAGCAGTGGTACAGGAAGAAGTCTGCATCCTGTCAGCCGTTTAGGAATCAGTCCGGGGTGCAACCCAACTGCTAGCGTGAATAGTAAAACACACGCTAGCACACTGAGAAATAACCAGGACGTGACCCACTCAGGAAACAGATAAGATTGGTTACAAAAAATAATAATTGTTTTTAGTACGCAGGGAAAGCCACAAAAGTGAAAACGTCCCTTTAAGCAGGATAGGAAAATATAAAGATCATGCTCTTATTTGCAGCTTGTTAAAGTAAATGTCCTTTTAAGCAGACTTGTAACAAACAAAAAGACAAAGTTCTCTTTTGCAACTTGTGAAAGTAAATGTCCCCTTAAGCAGGCTTGTAACAAACAAAAAGACAAAGTTCTCTTTTGCAGCTTGTAAAAGTAAATGTCCCTTTAAGCAGGTAGTAAATAGGAAAATATATCCAAGAGAAGATTGAGGGATAAGGCATAAGCAAGGTCAGGCAGGCAGAAGTCGGTATCCAAACATCAGTAGCAGGGTTAAGGCAAAAGGCTAGGTCAGGCAGGCAGTAGTCGGTACACAAGAATAGAAACAGATCTTGGTAAAGTACTCACAAACTCCAAGGGAATCAAACAAACGGGCCCCGAGTAAGATCTCCCGCCGTGGTTTAAAGGCAGGAGCGGTGACGTAATCAGAGGGGTGTGTCAGAAGATGCGTCACGTTGCTAAGCAACGTGACGTCATTCACACAGAGAAGATCCGGGAGCCGCGGTGACACGGCGATGAACGGAAAAAATCATGACAGCACCCCCCTCCTCAAGGACCCCTCCAGGGGACAGGACCAGGCCTAGCAGGATGAGTCTTGTGGAAGGCCTTTATTAAAGTAGGAGCATTTACTTGATGAGCCGGCTCCCAGGATCGTTCCGTGACTGGATAAACTTTCCAATGAATGAGATAATACAATTTCTTGCCACGGAGCTTGGAATCCAGAATATGGCTGATCTCAAACTCAGGGTGTCCATGGGACAAACAGAGGGTGGAGGGTTTAGAAAGAGGTTTAGAATACTGTTAGACATCATAGGTTTTAGAAGAGAAACGTGGAATACCGGATGGACTTTGAGAGTCTTGGGTAAAGCCACCCGGTAAGCAGTGGAACACACTTGACCCAGTATTCGGAAAGGACCCACGTATCGAGGTCCCAGTTTGGTAGAAGGTTGTTTCAGGCGAAGAAAACGAGAGGAAATCCAAACTTTATCACCAGGATGATACTTGGGAGCCTTCTTCCGTCGAAGATCTGAAAAGAACTTGTAACGTTTAGAAGCTACAGAAAGGATACGATGTATTCTCCGCCAATGTCGAGTTAATCTTCGGGCAGTAAGATCAGAAGCAGGATTCACTGTGGAAGAAGTATGCAAAGGAAATGTTCTGGGCTGATATCCGTAAGCCGCATGAAAAGGAGAGGTCTGAAGGGAGGAATTATACCGGGCGTTATGAGCCAATTCAGCTAAAGGAAGGTAAGAAGTCCAGTTAGAGTGATAATGATCCACATAATGTCTAAGATATGTTTCAAGACACTGGTTTACCCTTTCAGTCTGGCCGTTAGATTGTGGATGATGAGAAGTAGACAGAGATATTGTGGTTCCAAAGTGTTTACAAAGTGATCTCCAAAATTGGGAAACAAACTGTACCCCTCTATCTGAAACAATATCCAGAGGAAATCCATGGATTCTTACAATATGTGAAATAAAAAGTTCAGAAAGTCTTTTGGCAGACGGTAATCCTGGTAAGGGAACAAAATGAGCAGTCTTAGTGAACCTGTCGACCACTACCCAAATAGTGTTGTTTCCATCTGACAAAGGAAGGTCGGTAATAAAGTCCATGGATACATGAGTCCAAGGCTGATGAGGTATGGGCAACGGTTGGAGCAACCCTGAAGGAAGTTGGCGAGGAGTCTTGTTCATGGCACATTGTGTGCATACTGAGACGTAATCTTTAACATCTTGAGAGAGAGTAGGCCACCAAACATGCTGTTTGAGATTTCGAGTGGTGATACTGATGCCAGGATGTCCAGAAAGGGGACTATCATGAGCCCAAAATAGAATCTTGGAACGAAGGCGTTCAGGAACAAAGAGTAAACCATCAGGAGGTTTATAGGACAAAGGAAGATTCCTTTGAGCAGACTGTAAATCTTGTAACCAAGAAGTTGTTAGCTGGGCTATGACTTCATGAGGTTGGAGAATGGTACCAGACTCAGGAATTGGGGTATCTTGAAATTGTCTGGAAAGGGCGTCTGCTTTAATATTTTTTGAACCAGGTATGTAAGACAAATTATAGTGAAACCGGGAGAAGAATAACGACCAGCGTGCTTGCCTGGAATTCAATCGTTTGCCGTTTGGAGATAAAGAAGGTTTTTATGATCAGTGAGTATGGTAAACGGCAAAGAAGTACCTTCCAGCCAATGCCTCCATTCGTCCAAGGCCATTTTAATGGCAAGCAACTCTTTATTTCCCTACGTCATAGTTAAATTCAGAAGGAGTGAATTTTTTAGAGAAAAAACCAACAGGATGAATCCTTCCAGTCTCCGGTATTCATTGAGAAAGAACAGCTCCAGCAGCAACAGAGGAAGCATCAACTTCCAGGATAAACTGAAAATCTGGATTTGGGTGACGGAGAATAGGTGCAGAAGAAAAAGCTTCTTTGAGAGACTCAAAAGCCTCTATGGCCTCAGGAGGCCATCTTTTACAATTTTGTCCCTTTCTAGTGAGAAAAGTAAGGGGAGAAGTAATAGTAGCAAAATCCTTGATGAACTTCCTGTAATAGTTGGCGAAGCCCAGAAAACGTTGCAAAGCCTTCAGAGAATCAGGTCTAGGCCAATCCAAGATGGCAGAAAGTTTAGTAGGATCCATTTCAAATCCAGATGCCGATATTACATAACCCAGAAAGGGTATGGATTTTTGATGGAAAGAACATTTCTCCAGTTTAGCAAACAGATGGTAATCTCTTAAACGTTGAAATACTTTCCTGACGTGGTGCACATGATCTTGGTGGTTCTGAGAAAAAATTAAGATATCGTCAAGGTATATGATGACAAAGATATTCAAAAAATCACGAAAGATCTCGTTTACAAAATGTTGAAAAACCGCCGGAGCATTGCATAGCCCAAAAGGCATGACCAGATATTCGTAATGCCCAAATCGAGTGTTAAAAGCAGTCTTCCACTCATCTCCTTTGCGTATACGGATAAGATTGTATGCACCACGTAGATCAAGTTTGGTAAATATGGTGGCTCCCTGAAGATAAGTAAAAAGTTCAGGAATAAGGGGTAGAGGATAACTGTTCTTGATGGTAATCTGATTTAGTCCTCTGTAATCAATACAGGGTCGTAATCCGCCATCCTTTTTTCCTACAAAAAAGAAACCAGCCCCTACAGGGGAAGAGGAGGGTCGGATAAATCCTCTAGCCAGATTGTCTTTAATATATTCTTCCAAAGCCACGTTTTCAGGTTTAGAAAGTGGATATGTCTTGCCTCGAGGATAGGTAGCCCCCGGGAAGGAGATCAATGGGGCAATCAAAAGGGCGGTGAGGAGGAAGACGTTCAGCTTCCTTTTTGGAGAAAACATCCACAAAGTCATGATAAGGCATAGGTAGAGAGTCCGGAGTTTCGGATTGTGAGAGCAATAGTGAGTGGTAACTTGGTGATCTTTTGAAGACATTTAGTCTGGCATGTAGATCCCCAGGAGGTGAGTTCGCCGAAAGTCCAAGAAAAAGTAGGATTGTGTACTTGGAGCCAGGGTAGTCCCAAGATAATGGGAAATTGAGGAGTGGGAATGACATCAAAACAAATTGTCTCGGAATGAAGTATTCCTACGGTGAGAAGTAAAGGTTGAGTAGCAAACTGAATATATCCGGAACCCAAAGGATCTCCACTGACCGTAGAGACTGAAATTGAATACTCTTTCTTTAGTAAGGGTATAGAGTGAGTAGAGACGAATGTGGAGTCAATGAACACTCCTCCAGCACCAGAGTCGATAAGAGCTTGGGTATGAATCTTACTATGTCCAATTTGAAGGGTTACTGGAACAAAGAGTTTCTTGTATAGGGAATGACTACTTTTTTGGCTTAACTCAGTTCCCTGGACTAGAGTTAAGCCCTGGCTTTTACTGGCCTGGTAGGACAATCCCTTAATAAATGCCCTTTAAGGCCACAGTACAAACACAAGCCAAGAGAACGTCTTCTCAAGCGTTCAGTCTCTGTTAATTTTATACTTCCCACTTCCATGGGTTCAGCCTGATCAGGAGTAGGAGAGGCAGGAGTGACTGGATTAGAAAAACGAGGAGCCAAACGAAAAGGAGTTCGAGTTGAAGACCTCTGTGTTCTATCCTTTTCTTGTTGGTGTTCACGAAATCTGGCGTCGAGACTGATACAAAGATTTATTAAGGCTTCCAAGGATTCTGGAAGTTCCCGATACACCAATTCATCCTTGAGACGCTCAGAAAGTCCTTTAGAAAAGCGGCTCTAAGTGCTCCCTGATTCCAAGTAGTTTCAGAGGCAAGGGTGCGGAACTCAATAGCGTATTGAGAAACTGGTTGACTACCTTGCCGTAAATCCAAGAGAGTAGCTTCAGCAGCGGATGACCTTCCAGGTTTATCAAATACATTTGAAAACACAGAGAGAAATGTATCTACATCCAAAAGTATAGGGTCATTCTTTTCTAGCAAAGGTGATACCCAAGCCAAAGCTTTTTCTTTCATTAAGGAAATAAGAAATGTGATTCTAGAAGAGGGAGTAGCAAAAAGAGTAGGGCTATTTCGGAAATGGAGACAGCACTGATTCAGAAAGCCCCTACATTCTTCAGGATTCCCTTCATATTTATCCGGAAGAGGTATCCTGGGACTCAGTTGTACCTGAGACTGGTTGTTAGGAATCGAAGGAGGTAATGCCTCAATAGGATTAGGATTGGGATTAGGATTGGGAGGTGCAGTAGCAACCAAATTTTGTAATAAAGCAGTTATTTGATCAAGTTTAGTGTCCAGAGACTGCAAGTGGGTGGCATGAGATCCCAGTAGCTGTCCCTGGTGAGCCACGGCCATGGATAATTCAGTGGGGTCTATTTATGGCCCGTTTGTAATGTCAGCCGTTTAGGAATCAGTCCGGGGTGCAACCCAACTGCTAGCGTGAATAGTAAAACACACGCTAGCACACTGAGAAATAACCAGGACGTGACCCACTCAGGAAACAGATAAGATTGGTTACAAAAAATAATAATTGTTCCAGTACGCAGGAAAGCCACAAAAGTGAAAACGTCCCTTTAAGCAGGATAGGAAAATATAAAGATCATGCTCTTATTTGCAGCTTGTAAAAGTAAATGTCCTTTTAAGCAGACTTGTAACAAACAAAAAGACAAAGTTCTCTTTTGCAACTTGTGAAAGTAAATGTCCCCTTAAGCAGGCTTGTAACAAACAAAAAGACAAAGTTCTCTTTTGCAGCTTGTAAAAGTAAATGTCCCTTTAAGCAGGTAGTAAATAGGAAAATATATCCAAGAGAAGATTGAGGGATAAGGCATAAGCAAGGTCAGGCAGGCAGAAGTCGGTATCCAAACATCAGTAGCAGGGTTAAGGCAAAAGGCTAGGTCAGGCAGGCAGTAGTCGGTACACAAGAATAGAAACAGATCTTGATAAAGTACTCACAAACTCCAAGGGAATCAAACAAACGGGCCCCGAGTAAGATCTCCCGCCGTGGTTTAAAGGCAGGAGCGGAGACGTAATCAGAGGGGTGTGTCAGAGGATGCGTCACGTTGCTAAGCAACGTGACGTCATTCACACAGAGAAGATCCGGGAGCCGCGGTGACACGGCGATGAACGGAAAAAATCATGACACATCCTTCAAGAAAAACATGATTTTCATGCAGGACAATGCTCCATCACACGCGTCCAAGTACTCCACAGCGTGGCTGGCAAGAAAGGGTATAAAAGAAGAAAATCTAATGACATGGCCTCCTTGTTCACCTGATCTGAACCCCATTGAGAACCTGTGGTCCATCATCAAATGTGAGATTTACAAGGAGGGAAAACAGTACACCTCTCTGAACAGTGTCTGGGAGGCTGTGGTTGCTGCTGCACGCAATGTTGATGGATGGCAGGCTTTTGAGTGTCCTTGCAAAGAAAGGTGGCTATATTGGTCACTGATTTGTTTTTGGTTTGTTTTTGAATGTCAGAAATGTATATTTGTGAATGTTGAGATGTTATATTGGTTTCACTGGTAAAAATAAATAATTGAAATGGGTATATATTTGTTTTTTTTTAAGTTGCCTAATAATTATGCACAGTAATAGTCACCTGCACACACAGATATCCCCCTAAAATAGCTATAACTAAAAACAAACTAAAAACTACTTCCAAAACTATTCAGCTTTGATATTAATGAGTTTTTTGGGTTCATTGAGAACATGGTTGTTGTTCAATAATAAAATTAATCCTCAAAAATACAACTTGCCTAATAATTCTGCACTCCCTGTATGTATATATATATATATATATATATATATATATATATATATATATATATATATATATATATATATATATATATATACTTTCATGGTATAGTCCTTCTTTAATTATTATATGTTACTCCAGTATTTATAAGGAGTTTTTTTCTAAAACCGCAGAAGAGATTTAAAGTAATGTATCAATGGTGTTATATATCTATCGTATATTAGCAGTGAAATATCTAATATACTGTTTGTTATTACCTGTGAATAGTGTATTAGCGTATGTATGTGTATGTGCATGTATGGCTCTATATGTATGATGAGTATTAACTAAAATGTAAGTGTGTGTATGTGTGTGAATGTATATCTATGTATATAGTCTATATTGTATTTAATATTAAAATTAGTATATGTATATGTACATTTTATATGCATAAATTTGAAATATGTTTTAATATGGTATGTGTATGTACATATAAAAAAAAGGTACAAGTTGTGTTCATATACACACGCCTTTGTACATGTGTGTACAATGCGCCATTCAAATATGTATGAAATTTTACTTGTATATATATATATATATATATATATATATATATATATATATATATATATATATATATATATATATACCCAGACATGTATGTCTTAAAGGACACAAGTGTATATCCTATACATACACATATACAAGAGATCGAGTGTGAGTCTATATGTATCCCAGGTGTACATCCATAATATACATGCATGTATGCATATATACCTGTATATGATATTGTTTGGTAAATTCATACATAAATAATATATATGTCTTCATCAAAGAATATAAGTGTATGTGTGCAAAATGTGATTGGCTATGGTAGGTACAATGTGTGTTACATATATCTTATATATTAATATCCATGGACTTTGTGTAATATAGATAGATAGAAAAGAAATGATGAAAAAAAATGTTGAAAATAAGGGGTCTACTGATTGAAGGCTGCTAGGTCCAGATTGGCATTTAGCCCAAATGGATGTAGAGTCTTCAACCGATAGATCCAATATGTCTCACGTTGTCTGAGCCTAGTTAACCTATTGTAATCAGTATTTTTGGGAATGTAATCGATGGGAATATACTTGAAAATATATGGATTTCCATTATGTTTCATTGAACAATGGTTGGGTATACTATGTTTTATATTCTTTTTCTTAGAAGTTTTCTGGAGGTGTGGCCTACAGCCACACATACATTCCATAAGATAAACTGTATAGACAGATGATAGAAATATATCAAACATTTACAGATAGACCGATGCTATGTAACATCTATAGATGAGTTACAAACATCCTAGTTTTCTTATATAAACAACAAGAATGAGAAAAGTTAAAAAATATGTTAAAAAAGTTTGCGCTTTACAGATCAAATCTATTGTACGTATAAGGTAAAAACTCCTTGCAGCACATAAGGGTTGTTAACATGTAGGCCTAGATTTGGAGTTCTCCTATTTAGAGGCTCCTAACGCTGGTTTTAAGCTACCGCCGGTATTTGGAGTCAGTCAAAAAAGGGTCTAACGATCACTTTTCAGCCGCAACTTTTCCATAACGCAGATCCCCTTACGTAAATTGCGTATCCTATCTTTTCAATGGGATCTTTCTAACTCCGGTATTTAGAGTCGTGGCTGAAGTGAGCGTTAGAAATCTAACGACAAAACTCCAGCCGCAGAAAAAAGTCAGTAGTTAAGAGCTTTCTGGGCTAACGCCGGTTCATAAAAGCTCTTAACTACTGTACTCTAAAGTACACTAACACCCATAAACTACCTATGTACCCCTAAACCGAGGCCCCCCCACATCGCCGACACTCGATTAAATTTTTTAACCCCTAATCTGCTGACCGCCACCTATGTTATACTTATGTACCCCTAATCTGCTGCCCCTATCACCGCCGACCCCTATATTATATTTATTAACCCCTAACCTGCCCCCCACAACGTCGCAGCCAGCTACCTACAATAATTAACCCCTAATCTGCCGACCGCAAAGAGCTGCCACCTACATTATAGCTATGTACTCCTAATCTGCTGCCCCTAACACCGCCGACCCCTATATTATATTTATTAACCCCTAATCTGCCCCCCTCAACGTCGCCTCCACCTGCCTACACTTATTAACCCCTAATCTGCCGAGCGGACCGCACCGCTACTATAATAAAGTTATTAACCCCTAATCCGCCTCACTAACCCTATAATAAATATTATTAACCCCTAATCTGCCCTCCCTAACATCGCCGACACCTAACTTCAATTATTAACCCTAATCTGCCGACTGGAGCTCACCGCTATTCTAATAAATGTATTAACCCCTAAAGCTAAGTCTAACCCTCAACACTAACACCCCCCTAAATTAAATATAATTTTAATCTAACGAAATTAATTAACTCTTATTAAATAAATTATTCCTATTTAAAGCTAAATACTTACCTGTAAAATAAATCCTTATATAGCTACAATATAAATTATAATTATATTATAGCTATTTTAGGATTAATATTTATTTTACAGGTAACTTTGTATTTATTTTAACCAGGTACAATAGCTATTAATAGTTAAGAACTATTTAATAGCTAAATAGTTAAAATAATTACAAATTTACCTGTAAAATAAATCCTAACCTAAGTTACAATTAAACCTAACACTACACTATCAATAAATAAATTAAATACAATTCCTACAAATAAATACAATGAAATAAACTAACTAAAGTACAAAAAATAAAAAAGAACTAAGTTACAAAAATAAAAAAATATTTACAAACATTAGAAATATATTACAACAATTTTAAACTAATTACACCTACTCTAAGCCCCCTAATAAAATAACAAAGCCCCCCAAAATAAAAAAAAATGCCCTACCCTATTCTAAATTACTAAAGTTCAAAGCTCTTTTACCTTACCAGCCCTGAACAGGGCCCTTTGCGGGCATGCCCCAAGAAGTTCAGCTCTTTTGCCTGTAAAAAAAAACATACAATACCCCCCCTAACATTACATACCCACCACCCACATACCCCTAATCTAACCCAAACCCCCCTTAAATAATACCTAACACTAAGCCCCTGAGATCTCCCTACCTTGAGTCGTCTTCACCCAGCCGAGCCAAATTCTTCATCCAAGCGGAGCAAGAAGAGGTCCTCCATCTGGTAGAAGTCTTCATCCAAGCGGGGCAGAAGAGGTCTTCCCATCCGATTGAAGTCTTCATCCAAGAGGCATCTTCTATCGTCATCCATCCGGAGCGGAGCGGCAGCATCCTGAAGACCTCTGACGCGGAACATCCATCCTGGCCGACGACTGAACGACGAATGACGGTTCCTTTAAATGACGTCATCCAAGATGGCGTCCCTCGAATTCCGATTGGCTTGATCGGATTCTATCAGCCAATCGGAATTAAGGTAGGAATATTCTGATTGGCTGATGGAATCAGCCAATCAGAAGTCAAGGTTCAATCCGATTGGCTGATTGGATCGCCCGCTTGGATGAAGACTTCAGCTAGGATCATGGACCTCTTCAGGCCTCCGCTTGGAATGATGACTTCAGCCGGATCATAGACCTCTTCAGCCCCCCGCTTGGGCTTGGATCAGACTTCGGGAGGAGCTCTTCTGATCGATCGGTGAACCTGGTATGGTGAAGATAAGGGTAGAAGATCTTCAGGGGCTTAGTGTTAGGTTTATTTAAGGGGGGTTTGGGTTAGATTAGGGGTATGTGGGTGGTGGGTTGTAATGTTGGGGGGGGGGGTATTGTATGTTTTTTTTTACAGGCAAAAACTTCTTGGGGAATGCCCGCAAAGGGCCCTGTTCAGGCTGTAAGGTAAAAGAGCTTTAGTCTTTAGTAATTTAGAATAGGGTAGGGCATTTTTTTATTTTGGGGGGTCTGTGTTTTTTATTAGGGGGCTTAGAGTAGGTGTAATTAGTTTAAAATTGTTGTATATTTTTCTAATGTTTGTAAATATTTTTTTTATTTTTTGTAACTTAGTTCTTTTTTATTTTTTGTACTTTAGTTAGTTTATTTCATTGTATTTTATTGTAGGAATTGTATTTTAATTAATTTATTGATAGTGTAGTGTTAGGTTAAATTGTAGGGTAATTGTAGGTATTTTATTTAATTTATTTATTGATAGTGGTAGTGTTAGGTTTAATTGTAACTTAGGTTAGGATTTATTTTACAGGTAAATTTTGTAATTATTTTAACTATTTTAGCTATTAAATAGTTCTTAACTATTTAATAGCTATGTTACCTGGTTAAAATAAATACAAAGTTACCTGTAAAATAAATATTAATCCTAAAATAGCTATAATATCATTATAATTTATATTGTAGCTATATTAGGGATTTAATTTTACAGGTAAGTATTTAGCGTTAAATAGGAATAATTTATTTAATAAGAGTTAATTAATTTCGTTAGATTAAAATTATATTTAATTTAAGGGGGGTGTTAGTGTTAGGGTTAGACTTAGCTTTAGGGGGTTAATACATTTATTAGAATAGCGGTGAGCTCCAGTCGGCAGATTAGGGGGTTAATAATTGAAGTTAGTGTCGGCGATGTTAGGGAGGGCAGATTAGGGGTTACTACTATTTATTATAGGGGTTAGTGAGGCGGATTAGGGGTTAATAACTTTATAATAATAGCGTGCGGTCCGCTTGCAGATTAGGGGTTAATAAGTGTAGGCAGGTGGAGGCGACGTTGTGGGTGGGCAGATTAAGGGGTTATAAAATATAATATAGGGGGTCGGCGGTGTTATGGGCAGCAGATTAGGGGTACATAGGGATAATGTAAGTAGCGGCGGTTTACGGAGCGGCAGATTAGGGCTAATAATAATATGCAGGGGGTCAGCGATAGCGGGCGGCGGGCAGATAGGGGTTAATAAGTGTAAGGTTAGGGGTGTTTAGACTCGGGGTACATGTTAGAGTGTTAGGTGCATACGTAGGAAGTGTTTCCCATAGGAAACAATGGGGCTGCGTTAGGGAGGCTGAACGAGGCTTTTTTGCAGGTGTTAGGTATTTTTTCAGCTCAAACAGCCCCATTGTTTCCTATGGGGGAATCGTGCACGAGCATGTTTTTGAGGCTGGCCGCGTTTGTAAGCAACTCTGGTATCGAGAGTTGAAGTTGCGTTAAATATGCTGTACGCTCCTTTTTTGGAGCCTAACGCAGCCATTCTGTGGACTCTCAATACCAGAGTTATTTTAAAGGTGCAGCCAGAAAAAAGCCAGCGTTAGATACGCGGGTCGTTACCGACAAAACTCTAAATCTAGCCGGTAGTTTTTTGACAGCTTTTTTCGACAGCTGTTTTTTTCTATGATATATATGTCATATGTTTAATAAGGTCTTTCAACGTCATTTTCGCCTCAGAAATCTAATTCGTTGTATGCATAATGGAAAAGCTTTTGTAGCAGCAATGGTTGTGAATATATAGTTTTTTGACAGCCAATTTTTTACTATGACATATGTATCTTTAATAGTTTTTTGACATTTATATTTCTGTCAGTATTTCACATGTTCGATCTGTGTTTTAATTGTAACAGCTGGGTGTTCCATGTTGATATCTCAGCTGTAGTCTTTTAGATGAATCTATTGGTTAGATTTTAGTGACAACTTCCGTTTTTAATTAACTAAATGTGTATATAATGTTGCAATTTGTAATGAAATCCATCTGCTTTGTATCTGATGAAACGACCCTTTGTTGGTTGAGAAACGCGTCATTAAAGCTTGTTTATTTACCTTTGGAAGTTGTTCACCCCTTTTTAATCTAGTGCTGTAAGTTTACAATAGCTAACAGACTTTCTTTTACGAATCAAATACATAACGGCTACAGCTGAAGGTGTCTTATAGAGCCGTTCACCGAAATACAACAGGGAGATCCTGAGAGGACTCCCTATCACACAGAGTACTAGCCGCTGATAAAGTGCTAGCAGGGCGAGATTGCACTGGTCATAGCACAGTGCAACAACTTTCGGTAAGCGCATTACCTGTTAACTCTTAAATCCTTGAAAAGACGTTATTACGCTATGTGGAGGCACTCTCTCTATTTTCTAAAGGCTGAAAGATACTCACAGAGCCATCTACAAAAGGGAAAAGGGAGATCCTGAGAAGGCTTACCATTGTACAGCTGTACTGGGCCGCTGATTAAAGTGCTAGCAGGCGATATCGCACTGGTCATAGTACAGTGCAACTACTTCTGGTAAGTGCATTTTCTCCCATTAATATTTTAACCACATTGAAAAAAACGTTATCACGCTATTTTGGTGTGCCCTCCTTTTACTTGTATTTTGTAACAGATGGAAAAGTGGTAGCTAGAGAAGAGGCAGTAGATTTTTTTTGTCCAGAGGCTACTCAAAAAAAAGTGGTCTCAAAAGCAAAAAGTAAAGCGAAAGTAAGCGTGAAAAATGGATAGAGATCAATTACTCTTTCCAAAAAAGAAAGAAAATACCCTCAAATATACTACTAGTGACCCAGTATACCTGTCATTGGGAAAGCTTAAAGGGCAAACTGTACCCAAAATTTTTCTTTCGTGAATCAGATTGAGCATGAAATTTTAAGCAACTTTCTAATTTTACTCCTATTATCAAATGTTCTTCCTTCTCTTGGTATCTTTATTTGAAATGCAAGAATGTAAGTTTAGATGCCGGCCCATTTTTGGTGAGGAGCATACATAAAAATAATTTGAATATACTTCAAAATGATGAAAGTGTAGCTAGAGAAGTAGGCAACTTTCCCATCTTGACTGCCAGAAAATCTCCAAGGCCTACGGGATAACTATGGTAGATTTAGATATGTACCTAAGCCTCAAGAAAATAATTGGATGTCTAACCACAAAGTTAGTAGGACAATTTCCCTGTGGAAAATGTGGTAGGCATGTAAATTCATGGCCAAAACTAAGGAACCTATCTGTAAGAGAAAGAAAAATGTATAAACTCAAGATTTTGTAAATTACAACACAGAAGAGTAGTATATTTACTATACTGTACATGGCCCCAGCTATTATGGTTGGGAAAACAAAACAAGTTTTGAAAGACAGAAATAACAGAGGCATCGTGATGATATAAAGTATAAAATACAGACTAGTAGTGTATTTTGAAATATTTCATGCTAGTAACTCTGACTTATGAGATTTATAGGTATTGACAGAGGGATTTTGAATGGTAGTGGTGGGGACAATGACATGGCCCTTTTAAGAAAAGAATGCAAATGGATTTACAACACCCTCTCCACAATTTCCCCAAAAGGAATGAATGAAAGCTAGCTATGGCATGCTTCTTAGAGTGAAAGTACCTATTATGAATAAATAGTTTTTTATACCTTTTATGCTGTATACTCCAAGTGTATTAGGGTATCACTGTTTATGTATATATTGGTGCATTGCAGAAAACATATCATGATTATGATAAGCTATGACAACTTGCTTTGATATAGCAATAAGATGCGGCCACTATAAAGAATATTTCACCCAATAGGAGGGCAGAGACTTTACTGGCATTTAAATCGAATTTAGCCTGTGGACAAACAAGCCATGGCGAAGCCCTGTCTCTCTGATGACGAGGGGGTGAAACGCGCATCGGCATTTGCTGACCGGATAATGTGATATCTCCACGCTGACTTTGAGGGTTGTTTGAGTCTACTTGGCTACTTCTTGTTGGAAGGCAACTATGGAAGCGGTATGGTGTGTAGGATACTCATACTTGAATACCCTTGGAGATTCGTGAGTTTAGTGCATGTTGCTTTCATGCAGCCGAAATTTGTTTGTCTGAAAAGACATATGCTGCTTTGCTTTTACATCTCTGCTTACTAAAACTGCTGCCCCTGCCTGCTTTACTCCCGCTTGTGAACTAACACTAACAAATATGCTGCAAAGTGATATGCTTTACTTATCTTCATGTTCTATCAAGATGGGTTACCATTTGAATTATACACCCTATGCCCATATCCCGTATTCAAGCCAAGACTCACTCCATATAGGACTTGGACTGTGGCCCTCCTTCTCTTGCATTATTGGGCATTTATGTCCCTTTAAGTAGCTACTTAACCACTTTCTTTTACAGCCCTATATGACATGTTTATTAATACTTTGATGCATTTGCTTAGCAAGTACTTGCTAGGATAAACTATCACGGCAACTTAAATCCATTTTCATACTTTTTTAGCCCAGACATTATCCCCCTTGCTCTCTCTGGGACGATCTGTGTGGGTGTAGTTGGTCTGTGTGCTGGTTTTATCCTTTATGCATTTATGTGATTTATCAGCTGTGGTTTACTTGACCGGTCATTGTTCTTAATGTGTAGTATGAATGTATGACTGATGCATATCTTTTCTGCAACCACTTAATATTTCCTATGTGCTGTTTTGCTTCAAGCTGTGCAATTATTTATTATGAGCAATACATTTATAAATATTTATTTTTGGATCTAGTTCTGGTTGTCTCATTTTTTTTAAAAAGGTGCTGAATTCCTGTCTCTTTGGAAGAATGATACTTATACTATATTCTATAATTTTCTATTATTTTTTGTGATATTCATATTTAAGGGTCTGCACAACTGGCCTCCTTAAAGCTTACACAGGACTTCAGTATGTAGTAGTGCTGATTATGACAACAGTCACATTACTATTACTATTATATATACTTCCTTCAACAATTTTCTATCCACATGACCGCCTTTTTCACAGTTATATTAATATATTTTTAACCTCTGTGATTACCTTGTATCTAAGCATCTTCTGAAAGCCCCCTGATCACATGACTTTTTATTTATTATCTATTGACTTACATTTAATGCTGTGTTGTGCTGACTCTTAAATAACTTCACAGGCGTGAACACAATGTTATCTATATGGCCCACATGAACTAGTAGTATCCTGTTGTGAAAAGCAAATATAAAAGCATGTGATAAGAGGCTGTCTGTAGTGGCTTAAAATCAGGCAGAAATTTAGAGGTTTAATGTTGTTTGTGCAAAGCTGGGGAATGAGTAGGAAAGGTGTTATCTATGTTTATAAACAAAAACAATTTTAGTGGTTGACTGCCCCCTTTAAGAAGCATTTAAAAAAAAAATGAATATATGTCTGTAACTTTTAAACTGTGAAAAAAACTGCAAAAGTAACTAAGACAAGTCAAGTGTATGAAAGGCTCTAGAGAACAAAGGGTTGTATCAGCAACAGGTACTCATCTTCACAAATGTTTATACTTTTTGTACTATAATGTTCTGTGCGGTAATAAGGAGATTACCACATCATTGTAACTTAATTTATTATACAGCATTAAAAGAATGACTTGTTAATAGTGATAACATAGTCTATCTGACAACTTTTGCAAGTTATCAAACTTCTAACCGATACGCTCGCCACTATTCCGGCCCAGCGTACCTGGTTTTCAACCCTAGCCTACACTAAACTATCAATTGCCCTTAAAAGGGCCTTTTGCGGGGCATTGCCCCAAAGAAATCAGCTCTTTTACCTGTTAAAAAAAAATACAAATACCCCCCCAACAGTAAAACCCACCACCCACACAACCAACACCACCACATAAAACCCTAATGCAGTATAGTTGGCTTGATAATTCAGCCTCTTATTCACTCACCAATTCTTTATTTTATTTAAAATGGTCTGGTCTTGATTCACCTTCATGAATTCCACCCAAAGTATTTTTTTGTTTAAGAGTTGACTGCATTGACTTTAGGAAAGTTGTGAATAAATCTTTACGTCTTTATGTATAATTTAGTTTCTATCATGGTGTCCCTGGAAGCTTAGTACTTATGGACATTTTCTGCTCCCTACAAAACCAACTTTGTGGTTTTCTTATAGACTAGAGATAGTTTCTGAAGTAAACTTCCTGCATTGCTATTTTCCTTTTAATAATCTTATATTGAGATTTTTAGCATAACAATATATAGAGCATGTACATTCACAACAAAAAAGATAAGATAAACATGTGCAGGTTTCAATCCAACCTTCATAAGTAGTAGGCACAGAGTAGGTATTCTGGTCAATAATTAATAAATACAAAGAAAAATACACGTAGGAAAAAATTTAAAAAATGTAAATGTAATGTAAGCTTTTATATATGCTCTCCATATTGCATGAGAGGTCACTTTTGAACCCTAAGCAAACACACATGTCAGCGAGGAGAGCTGAAAGAATATATATAGCAATGATATAGGTGTATGTTATATCATTAACAGCTTGAATAGGTGACTAAATAGCAGGCCTCATGTAGGCCATTTGATATAGATCATACAAGTAGATTATGTTAATCAAGTCAAAGACCCTATAGTGTCCAATAACACCAAGGGGTTATAAGTTTTACAAAGTGTAAGCACCGCTAAAAGTTGAACTAATTTACCAGGCTTGTCATAAACTTTAATAAAAGTAATGTAAGTTGTAGGCTGTCTGCACAGGCTGCAAACCGAATGCCCAACCTATTGAACATATAATACAAATATTAATATAAAGCAGGCAGCTAATGTTGGGAAATCTGCCATAATATCGTAAGGTGTACCTGAGGAGGGGAGCTATGGAGGCCATCTTGTCTTATATTCTCGGGCTTGTGTATCTCAGGCTTGTGCAGTGATATAAGCTAGATTAGGTATGATAAATACAGTTAATGATGAGACATGTCTAAGAGCAAACATGCGTATCGCCCAATTATGTAAAGGAAAAGAGAAAAACTTAAGACTTCTATATGACACGCAGCAACACATAGTATAAAAAAAAATCCATATAAATACAATTATTAGCTTTTGCAAAACCACATAACTGTGTTACTCCCCATAAGGTATATGATGACGTGAGTTAGTGTTGTAGTAAAAGCTGTAAGGCATTCTATAGAAAAGGTACATAATAAGTAGGTAATCATTTCAATAATACTTCCCCCGCATACCGTTTAAAGACTCCAAGATATATCTGGTGTAGAAAATTATACAGGAGAAAATTTGAATATGGACCTTTATAACTCAATATGCAAATTAGCTTCTAAGATAAGTGCGTTTCCTAATAAAGTGCTACATCGCCCTATAGATCATAACTGCTATAACTCTAGCACCCAATGTAAAAAAATAAAAAAATAAGGTGTCAGGTCAGCACTATATGTCCTTAGGGTATGTAAAAGTCCGGTAGCCTCAAATAAAAGTGTCCCAGGACTACCTAACCAAGTCCATATTAGTTTAGCCTACCCCAGATGTCTGAGCAATTCGCATCGGCTCTAGCTAGAGGAGTTTCCAGACCTTTCTGAGATTCTGGAGCGGCTTGAGAGCTTCTGTGTTTAATACATCAACAGGGTATTTACCGCAAACATACTGTAAGTCGGCAGCGGGAGGATTAGCTGTAGACATAATTGAGATGTCGGACCTCCAGGCGATTATAACTCCATCACAAGCCTTCAGTTGTACTGAGACCCGTCTATCTCCATGACCTATGGGGCTCTGCCTTTCGTTGCCCGAAAGTAGAGCTACCCCATACTGTGATGAGCTGCTGACACCTCGCCTCGAGAAACCGGCCACATCCCTCTCAGCTGAGTCAGATCTTGAGGGTAAGTACTCTTTTGTGTTGTTTAGGTTAACATGATCTCTGATCTGGGCTATTTCAGCATGTCTGTCTCTCGACTCTAAAAGAGAGAGACTGGTAACTACCTGATAAATCTTTCCTTCCTCTTCAGTGAGTGCGTAGCAGGTGTCTTCACTGCACGGGTCTCTCAGCGCTATTATGATACTGTCCATAGCCGTAGCGCATTTTTCTTTCAGCTCTTGTAGCAGGACCCACCGTTGTAGATGGAATTCCTCCATTCTAAATAGGGGTAATATTGATTTATGCATGCGGCTAGCCTGCACAGCCAATTCTGCTTTGCCCGGCAAGCCTGGGGGGTAAGCGAAAAACAGATGAATAGGCCGCCACTTAAATTTCCGACTTAGTCAGTTTAGAACTCCGGTGTTAGTAATTTTTCCCCACATTATCATCACAATCCAGTCAACTATTGTATGCAGAGTGACCCTTAAAGTTTAGAGGTTGAGATGGTACATTAGTGTAGTAGATATCTGGAAAAATATAATTTTTAGGTCCGGAGCGCATAGAATGTGCGACTTGCCATGAAGGTTGCTTGGACACGCCCCCTGCATTGCTATTTTAATGAACTGAAACTGCTCTATTTCCTTAATGCTTGCTTCCCCTTGCATATTTAAGACAAACCAATTAATCTAATTAATCTATTGTTTAATTCCATCTATATTGCTTCTTAAAGTTTTTTAGAAAGTTGCACATAAACCAACTAAATGTATATTGTTTTAACCTAAGGAAATTAGAGATTAGAGATCTCTTGAAACACTGTAATCTTTTAACATTGACCATTAGCTCTGCATTAAACGGACCATACTGTACTGTAATGTTTTTCAATTTTGCGCCTCAGATTCTAGTCTAACTTGGCTACTCCAATCTATTTGGATTAGTCAATAGTGTATCTTGTATCATTTATATTGTATCAATTCCTGAGCAATATCATAGTTCTCCATCTAATATTTGTTTATGTTTCATTTCCATAGTATGAACATTTAATGAATTTTAAAGGATTTTATTTTACTGAAGAAACAGAAATTAATATGCACCGTCTCATGCTAAATTGTTATTAGTATTTATACATGCTTTTTTTTGGTAATGCATTCTTGATAGTTTAGAGTAGATTAAAGTCTTTGAAGCAGAACCTACATTACAGTTATTAATTTCTTATTATTTCAATAATTTTGCCACATGTTCACTTTTTTAACCAGGACTATAAGTTAAGAATTCTGTGTTTTTTTTTACCAGTATTCTAGCAATATATTTAACATTCTGTCTGTGCATTTTGTGCTGTCTGCAGCAATAAGCACAGAATGCAACAAAGTATGATTAACTTGGATATCATTTCTTAGTGTTTTCATATATTTACCTTCCTATAGTCCCCTTACATGGAATTCCCTGTAACAACTCAGTGAATCATTTTTTTTTTTTTTTAATTTATATTTTTATTGAGGCAAAGAAAACAGGTACAACTTATGCACAATGAAGGGCAATAACTCACAAGGAACAATACAGTTTTACAGTCATATACAACATCATAACACTTAGTAAAGACTGCGCTAGGATAGACCATTACCCCTCATCGATACCTCACATTTAATATTTAAACTCTCCGGTGTCTTCGATATTACGGAGGTCCCCTTAGGGGATCCGAAAACTAGAACATGGTTGAAGACGTAGAACTGAGATTAATATTGAAAGAGATCATAATAATAAACATAACACTCTGAGACCTCATTTATATAAATAAGAAACACTACTTCAAAACAAGACTGCAGACATTGTTTCATAGAATAGTCTAAGTACTAATATAGATAAGAGTAGAACTGAGCACCTTACTGTGGTTAATAGTGCAAGGGTCAAGAGTCACCTGAGGGCGGGTAAATGAATGTATCAGCCCAGTGGGTAATCATTAATTCAGCTCTTTACACTAAGTTTATAGTTGGGTCAAGTTAACCGGCGTTCAAAATTTATTATCCTAGAGAGACTGCCCAATCATCTACGCTAATCAAGTCTTACCCCAGGGGACGACTTTCTAGGATGTACGGGAGGTTAATATAATTGTCGCACCTTAATCTCTTTAAAACTCAAACACCTCACCGCCAGCTCTAAAAACCACAGCAGCTATACATGTAGGTTGAAATTTGTACTGAGATATGAGGAGAAATGTCTGCAAACAGATAAATACTTAAGGAAAGTCATAATAAACTAACTTTGTTAGAATCCGGGGAACCATTTTTACACTTTTATGAGTACAAGCTTTGGCAAAGGTTCTACAGACAGGGCAGAGGCTACGAAACTCTGCCAAAAGGGCGTATAGAGGATTGGTTTATCCTTTACCCCCACAGATGGGGGGGGGGGGGTCCAGAGCTAATAGTGACATTCTCTTTGGTAAACTAAATGTACACCTTAAATTGTTCATCCAACAAGTACTAACCAGAGAGTCTAGCATGATGGTATATTAGCATAACCTGATCTAAGTTCTAAATACTATAAGTTACATGAATTTGAGCAGTTCTGTCACAGTTTGTGGAATAGTAAGATTTTACATGAGACATATCCTGTGGATGACACGCAAAATATCTTACGGCATGGAAGTCAAAGGTTATATAATACAATTTACCATTAGGTAGCTAAACATGAAAGTTACAAATTCAGTTTCATAAATCTCTTTTATATTCGTACTCAAGGTCAGATTACTAATGTAGATCAGTACTGTAGGCCATAACCAGAGAACTGGTATCAGCAAAGATTAGATCATCTATCTAGTTAGAAAATTATAGCATATGCTGGCAGCCGGCACACAATTATTCAGTAAAAACTGCTAATCTCTAGATCCCTATCACTGCTTTAAATGCAAATAAGTAAGTAGAACTTCTTAAAACTTATTAGATTGCTATAGGTCTAAAATTTCCACTAAAAATACTCAGATATACAGGAGGTTGACCTTGGAGTCTCAATTATTTATCTCTGAACAATAAGAAAGCCTAGCAAAATAGTATATTAGCGTGAGATACTTCTCACCATGATAAATATGTCTAAAGGACAAAAACAGTTAGCACCATCTACACATTTTCAGATATAGTTCATCATAAATGCAGATTCCTTGATTTCAACTTCAATAAAGTCATTTAAAGTGGCCAAGGACTAAACTTACTAGAGAACATAAAAGATATGTGAGATGGTACTGTAAACTAAAACATACAGCATCCACCACCACTATAAATTTGTCACCCCACTCCTTTTTTTATGCTGGCACAAATTTTCCACAGCAAAAATATATTGCAGAACATCAGCCAAAAATGATCTTAACTAAATAATGAGCTTATAGTACCTGTTAGCAAACAACATATAATTAGTATGCAAAGCCTGTCAGTCTCTGGATCCTAATCAACATTCTAAAATAAAAAATAAAAATAATAAAATAGAGGGGTTAAGTTGCATACATTTGTATAATCCTGTACTGTTATGGAGAGATTTTAATCATGAGCATATTTACTAAGAAGTGTTCCCTTATCATGTTAACCAGAACAGAGGTTGCAATACTAAATCAGCTCAGGGGCTTCATAAAAAACATGGTATAACTTCCAATCTCCTGATTCAAGTAGGGTGTGAGATCCAAATCGCTAGACATCAGCATTGTCAGAATCTTAATATCCCGCAAGCTTAAATCTGCTTCCAGAGTCTCTCTTCAGCCCACTCCTTGCCTACGAGCTAGCAAAAAGCCTACACATCCAGACTCTACACAGCCTGCTAAGGCACTCTCAATCACTGCTAGTCCCCTATGGAGGAGCCTATGCGAGACCCAAAATGGCCGACCAGCACTGAGTCCCTGCGCAGGGCAGTGCAAAATGTTTCTCTCCGCCATATCAACCGTGTGTCGTGGCCTCTCGGACTCCACTGTGCCAGCCACACAACCAGGGGACCCATCAGATATAGAACGGGTAGCTCTGCCCTCAATAGCTACTCTGATCTCGGTGGGCAGCGAATATGGGTCACGGTGCATGTCCCTGCAGTTGACGGTGGGCTCCATAAGTTCCCCTGCTTCAAACTCAGAAATAGGTCCGATAGAGCCCCTCTCCCCTACTGCTGTTGCCTTATTAGAATAGTCCCGGACACCAACCGTCTGCATTTTTAATAGGAGGCGATCAAATCTGGTCAGCATTGCAGTCTCATACTCCTCAAACATGGCCTTTACTGCACTGTATAAATTCTCCATCTCGGAAATTATAATGCTCCTAGCAGTGCGGGTTAGCTTCTCTCAGGTAGCAGGGCCGATGTCCGTGTCTTAGGCGTTAATGGTCTCTATGGCCCCCGTGCCTCCGGGTTGAGAGTATGTGTGGGCCCGTTTTTACACTGTGTGTGTTAATAGCAGGGACTATGCACTTACTGAATCCGCGTGGCAGAAACCTCCTCTCCTCAAATTTCCCTCAGTGCAGCTCCTCTTGTTGCTCCTACTAAACGGCTGTTACATGTAAAGCAGTAGGCATTCTATCAAGTGGGATGTCTCTATTTATATTAACAAGCGTTCGGCTCTTACCCCTTCTTAAGCCGCAGACAATCAGGCTTTATAGCGGGCACTGCCGCTGATCAGTAGGAGCCTGCTCTCTGGAACTCCACCACACAGGCCTCTGCTTTAAATATATATAGACTAGGATTGGAGCAGAGCCCCGACTCTGCGGAGCGTTAGTGGAGCTGCAGGGTCTCTTATAGTGTCTGCAGTGACGTGCGGTGGCGTCAGAGGCTGGTGAGGCAGTGGCTAGGATACGCCTTCATTCTTTAGATATCCTTTGTTGAAGAAATAGCAACGCACATGGGTGAGCCAATCTCATGAGGTATCTATGTGAAGCCACCAATCAGCAGCTACTGAGCATATTTAAATATGATTTTCAACAAAGGATATCAAAAGAATGAAGAAAATTAGATATTAGATGTAAATTGGAAAGTTATTTAAAATTGCATGGTCTTTCTAAATCATAAAAGAAAACATATGGGTTTCATGTCCCTTTAGACGGTGTCTTTGAAAACTGGTCAACTTAGTAAACATCTGATTTTAGCCTAAAGGATTATAAAAGAAACTCTTGCCAGATAACAAAATGCTTGCTCTGATTATGAGATCTAGAAATCTAGGCCCATTAAAAAATGTTTAAAACATACTTTTTACTTTAATGCTGCAAATTATGCTTATAGATTCCTTCATTATTCAGTAAATATAAAAATGTAAAAAAAAACCCAGTTGAAGTCATGAACTGTCAAGGTTTATTAGAAAGGTACACTATACTACAGTCATTATTAACACATTCTGAGCTTGGTTTATTGAATAAACCAAGCTCAGAATGTGTTAATAATGACTGTAGTATAGTGTATACCTTTCTAATATCATTTTGAATATGCTTTTGTCAGACATCACAACAGTAGAAACATATAAAAAAATTATAGACAAATTTTGTCTAGTATTTTTTGTATGTTTCTACTGTTGTAATGTGTATAATATACACATTACAGGGCCTGGGCATGTAGAACTGATAATACATAGCTTTCAGCAATATTTACAGCCCTTCCTCCTATACACACCAGATGGTTTGCACTGTGTCACCACAGCCAGTTAGCTCCTAGGTTTTAGTCAGCAGCATTTTGTTGCAATTTGTGATATCCCTTTAAGACTTTCTGACTATCAGCACTTCCTCCTATTTAAGGAAGTGCTTTTCCATTACTAAGTGCCTGAAAATTAAAGTGGATTCTCTCATCATGTGTTTCTGCTTGTTCCAAGCAGTGTATTTTCCCTTTCAGGTCTTATCTATTATATTTCTGGAGGCTGTTTGTGTCTCATATTTGCTGCACTTCTTTCCTGATTCTTTTGGACTGATACTCCTAATCATATCCCTACGCTACCGGAACTCAATCCACTCGCGGCTGAAGCCGCACTCACACAAGCTGCTACCGGAACGCCGCTCTCTACTAATCTCCGGTTTAGCACTTACTCTGCTGTTAATACCGTTCTCCACGCTACACCATCGCTTCAGGGGAAATCTGGATTTGTCACCACGCTGGTTTGGGTATCGTATTGCATACAAATCATAAGGTTTCCTAATATAACGCTAAGTGTCATTACTTACCTGAGGTGTATTACACTGAATTAACCTCCTCCTTGCTGGTCAATATTGCGTGTGTGTTGGAACATTGTATATATATTTTAGAGTGTTTGCGTGAGTGCGTGAAGCTTAAGAAAAGATACTTGAACATTACTTTATCTGGAGTTAAACTCTGTCACCTTATTTCTTATCCTGAATATAAAGGATTTTTTCTCATTTTTTCTTTATCGATAATATTAAGGAATTATTGCTTATATTATAGAGGCTAAACAAGTTTCTCTCATAACATTTATTATTATCCTACATTGTAGGATATACCATACTTTTCACTTCAATTACTAAAAGTAAATGCTCACCTTGTACATGCTAGTAGAATAAGTTATATTTACTCGCTGTTTACAAGAATAGAGCTACATTACATTTATTTTATTTTTTATTATTATACTCTGAAGTTTGGTGAGACAAAATTATCACAGAATTTTCAGGCCTAAAAAGTTTTTTTTTTTATTTGGGAAGATGGATCCCAATGAAATTAAAAATGAATTTTCTAATATTCATCAAAAACTAGAATATCTTGCTAGAGCCTTAACAGAGGTACAAACCGAAAATAAAGCTCTCAAAACCCTAATAAAAGATTGTATGTCAGGGAAAGAAGCAGGAATTGCTGAACCTCACATACAATACCCACAACCCTTTTCTGGCAAGCGCAGCGAATTCAGGGATTTTAAAAGTGCATGCAAACTTCTTTTCTCACTTAGACCTAAAACATACCATAGTGAAAGGATAAAGGTCTGAACCACTATTTCCTTCCTCCAGGGGGAGCCACGCTCCTGGGCCAATAGATTCTTCGAAAGTGAACATCCAATATTGGATTCACTTGAAGAATTTTTTCTAGCCATGACTGCCTTGTATGAGGATTCCCATACTCAAATAACAGCTGAAAATAAACTAAAATCTATGAGACAGGGGAAAAGAAACATTGAGGAATATATCACGGAATTCCAAATGTGGATAGATGACTCTCAATGGAACGAAATCAGCTTGAAGAACCAATTCAGATTGGGTCTCTCTGAATCCCTTAAAGATGAATTGTCACGATTAGAGATGCCTGACACGCTGAATGGATTGATGAAATTAAGCACCACTTTGGATCAAAGGTTACGTGAAAGATAGGCTGAAAGAGCTTCCTATGAAGTTGTGCCCAGACGTTCCTATCCCTGTTCTACAACCATGGAAAAAGCTGTTTCAAACCAGATTCCTATGGAAATTGGAACTATAAGGGGTCCTCTAACTCCAGAAGAAAAAGCCAGACGCAGATTAGAAAATCTCTGTCTTTATTGTGGACAAAAGGACCACTCCGTCACAAATTGTCTTTCTCTACTGAGACAGAAAAAGGGTAAGGGTCGTTTCAATCACAATATTTTTCATATTACCCAAAATCCACATCTCACTCTCACCTTTTCTTTACAGTGGGATCAGAAAAACGTGCGATCTAACGCTTTGATTGATTCTGGGGCGTCAGGAAATTATATAGACATAGCATATGTTAAGCTTAATAAAATTCCAATTGTTGTCAAATCACATCCTGTTTCAGTTAAACTTATTGATGGTTCTATCATACAACAGGGCCCCATTACCCACCAGACAATCCCTTTACTCATAACAACTGACCAAGGACATTCTGAATATATTACTTTTGACCTCATACCTATCTACATGCATACTATCATCTTAGGTTTTAGCTGGTTACAAATACATAATCCTCATATTGACTGGTCATCACCACAAGTAATCTTTGACTCTGACTATTGTATAAAGACTTGTTTTCCCTATCAGGTAATCTCTACTATAGAACATGAGCTACCTCAAATTTATCAGGATCTGGCAGAGGTGTTTGACCTCAAGGAGGCAGAAAACCTCCCACCACATAGGGAGTTTGACTGTCCCATTGATTTAATACCAGGATCTCAAATACCACATGGAAAGATTTACCCTCTTTCACAAGAAGAATTGGTATATCTAAGATCATATTTAGATGAAAAACTGCGTAAAGGGTTCATCTCACACTCAACATCCCCTGCTGCTGCAGGAATGTTTTTAGTACGCAATAAAGATGGAACAATAAGACCGATTATTGACTACAGGGCATTGAATGAAATAACAATCAAAAACAGGTATCCTCTACCTCTCATACCAGAGTTACTCGAAAGATTAAATGAGGCCACAATATACTCAAAATTAGATCTAAAGGGCGCTTATAATCTTATTCGCATAAAGGAAGGACACGAATGGAAAACTGCGTTCAGAACCCGCTATGGTCTTTTCCAGTATAACGTAATGCCCTTTGGACTAAGCAACGCTCCCGCAACCTTCCAACATTTTATCAACGAGATTTTTCATGATCTAATGGATATCTGTGTCATCATATATCTAGATGATATTCTGATTTATTCGAAATCTTCCATAGAACATGAAAAACATGTTAGGTGGGTCCTTACTCGTCTCAAGGAGCATAAGTTATACAGGGAGTGCAGAATTATTAGGCAAATGAGTATTTTGACCACATCATCCTCTTTATGCATGTTGTCTTACTCCAAGCTGTATAGGCTCGAAAGCCTACTACCAATTAAGCATATTAGGTGATGTGCATCTCTGTAATGAGAAGGGGTGTGGTCAAATGACATCAACACCCTATATCAGGTGTGCATAATTATTAGGCAACTTCCTTTCCTTTGGCAAAATGGGTCAAAAGAAGGACTTGACAGGCTCAGAAAAGTCAAAAATAGTGAGATATCTTGCAGAGGGATGCAGTACTCTTAAAATTGCAAAGCTTCTGAAGCGTGATCATCGAACAATCAAGCGTTTCATTCAAAATAGCCAACAGGGTCGCAAGAAGCGTGTGGAAAAACCAAGGCGCAAAATAACTGCCCATGAACTGAGAAAAGTCAAGCGTGCAGCTGCCAAGATGCCCACTTGCCACCAGTTTGGCCATATTTCAGAGCTGCAACATCACTGGAGTGCCCAAAAGCACAAGGTGTGCAATACTCAGAGACATGGCCAAGGTAAGAAAGGCTGAAAGACGACCACCACTGAACAAGACACACAAGCTGAAACGTCAAGACTGGGCCAAGAAATATCTCAAGACTGATTTTTCTAAGGTTTTATGGACTGATGAAATGAGAGTGAGTCTTGATGGGCCAGATGGATGGGCCCGTGGCTGGATTGGTAAAGGGCAGAGAACTCCAGTCCGACTCAGACGTCAGCAAGGTGGAGTGGAGTACTGGTTTGGGCTGGTATCATCAAAGATGAGCTTGTGGGGCCTTTTCGGGTTGAGGATGGAGTCAAGCTCAACTACCAGTCCTACTGCCAGTTTCTGGAAGACACCTTCTTCAAGCAGTGGTACAGGAAGAAGTCTGCATCCTTCAAGAAAAACATGATTTTCATGCAGGACAATGCTCCATCACACGCGTCCAAGTACTCCACAGCATGGCTGGCAAGAAAGGGTATACAAGAAGAGAATCTAATGACATGGCCTCCTTGTTCACCTGATCTGAACCCCATTGAGAACCTGTGGTCCATCATCAAATGTGAGATTTACAAGGAGGGAAAACAGTACACCTCTCTGAACAGTGTCTGGGAGTCTGTGGTTGCTGCTGCACGCAATGTTGATGGTGAACAGATGAAAACACTGACAGAATGCATGGATGGCAGGCTTTTGAGTGTCCTTGCAAAGAAAGGTGGCTATATTGGTCACTGATTTGTTTTTGTTTTGTTTTTGAATGTCAGAAATGTATATTTGTGAATGTTGAGATGTTATATTGGTTTCACTGGTAAAAATAAATAATTGAAATGGGTATATATTTGTTTTTTGTTAAGTTGCCTAATAATTATGCACAGTAATAGTCACCTGCACACACAGATATCCCCCTAAAATAGCTATAACTAAAAACAAACTAAAAACTACTTCCAAAACTATTCAGCTTCAATAATAAAATTAATCCTCAAAAATACAACTTGCCTAATAATTCTGCACTCCCTGTATGCAAAGCTGGAAAAATGTGTTTTCCATGTCTCTAAAATAAAGTTTTTGGGTTATATAATAACCCCACACAAAATAGAAATGGATCCTGAAAAAGTAGCCGCAATTAAAGATTGGCCTATACCCACTACAGTAAAAGCATTACAGCGATTTATTGGTTTAGCAAATTATTACCGTAAATTTATTAAAAACTTCTCCTCAGTGATAAGACCACTAACACAATTAACTAGTATAAAACAGCGCTTTAAGTGGTCTGAACAAGCTCAGGAGACTGTTGATAGACTTAAGGAATTGTTCACAACAGCTCCAATACTAACACTGCCTAACTTTGATCAACAATTCCAATTGGAAGTTGATGCAACGAACACAGGCATTGGAGCTATTCTTTCCCAACAAAATAAGGAGACTGGTGAAGTTCACCCCATTGCGTTTTATTCAAGAACTCGACTTGTGCTGAAGCTAACTATAGTGTTGGAGACAAAGAACTCCTTGCAATTAAGTGTTCACTAGAACAATGGAGACACCTACTAGAAGGATCAGTAATTCCATTTCTTATTTATACTGATCATAAAAATCTAGAATACTTAAAGAAGAATAAGACTTTAACAGCTAGACAAGCAAGGTGGTCAATTTTCCTAGATCGCTTTAACTTTTTAATAACCTATAAACCTGGGAGTCAAAACACAAAAGCAGATGCACTTTCTCGTATTCATGAGTTACTTCCTCATGAACAACCTAACTTCACTATCCCTCCAGAAAAGATAATAGGTACCTTAACACCCTTAGAAGAAGAGATTTACACTGCTCTAAAACATGATTCATTACCACTACATAATTGTTCTAAAGATCCTACTACAGGTCTTTTCTATCATGAGGAAAAGTTATACATCCATTCTCACACACACCCATGATGACACCATATCTGGTCACCCAGGTATACAGAAAACCATTGAACTTACCCGTCGTAAGTTTTGGTGGCCAGGGATGAATAAATACATTTATGATTACGTCTCTAGGTGTGAGAATTGCGCCAGAAATAAAATTGAACATAAAAAACCCATAGGGTTACTTAGACCTCTGCCCATTCCAGATAAACCATGGAGTACTATTGCCATGGATTTTATAGTGGAGTTACCTGCATCACAACAATATAACACTATCATGGTAGTAGTCGACCATTTAACAAGACTGGCACATTTTATCCCACTCAAGGGATTACCAACTGCCATGACTACAGCCAAAGTATTTCTTGATCAGATTGTAAGACTACACGGTTTACCCTCTGATATTATTACTGATAGGGATACCCAATTCACCTCTTCCTTCTGGAGATCTTTGTGTAAGCTACTGAAAATTGATCATTGCTACACCACTGCTTTCCATCCACAGACAAATGGGTTGACAGAAAGACTGAACCAGACCATTGAACACTTTTTACGTTGTTATATTTCACATTTACAAGATGACTGGCTAATTTTCCTTCCTATGGCAGAATTTACTCATAACAATTCATTGTGTTCCTCAACCAAAACATCCCCCTTTTTCTCAACTTATGGGTACCATCCTAACACTATAACCTTGTCCCACAAAACAGTGAATTCCCCTTCAGCTTTAGATTTTTCTACCAAACTTCAAGATAGATTGAAAGTATTGAAAACACATCTAGCTGAGGCAAAGGAATACCAAAAGAAATATTATGATCGGAAACATTCGATTGGACCTGAATATAAAATAGGTGACTTAGTGTTACTTTCTACTAAGAATCTTAAACTTCAGGTCCCCTGCAAGAAATTGGCTAACCAGTTCCTGGGACCCTACCCTGTAGAGCAGATAATAAATCCCAATGTGGTCAAGCTCACATTACCCAAGGATTACAAGTTTCATCCCACCTTCCATATTTCATTATTAAAACCTTTTCATTCAATGACGCACCGCAGTTGATCTTCCGCCTCCTATCTCAGTGGATCGTCAAGATGAATTTGAAGTTGAATCGATACTGAATTCTAGGATTCGACGAAACAGATTAGAATATCTCATCAGATGGAAGGGTTATGGTCCAGAGGATGATTCCTGGCATCTTCATTCAGAAGTCCATGCCCCTCGTCTGGTGAAGTCTTTTCATCACTGTTACCCCCTCAAACCTGGTCTGGAATCCCCGGGGGTGATTCCCTGAGAAGGGGGGGATGTGATATCCCTTTAAGACTTTCTGACTATCAGCACTTCCTCCTATTTAAGGAAGTGCTTTTCCATTACTAAGTGCCTGAAAATTAAAGTGGATTCTCTCATCCTGTGTTTCTGCTTGTTCCAAGCAGTGTATTTTCCCTTTCAGGTCTTATCTATTATATTTTTGGAGGCTGTTTGTGTCTCATATTTGCTGCACTTCTTTCCTGATTCTTTTGGACTGATACTCCTAATCATATCCCTACGCTACCGGAACTCAATCCACTCGCGGCTGAAGCCGCACTCACACAAGCTGCTACCGGAACGCCGCTCTCTACTAATCTCCGGTTTAGCACTTACTCTGCTGTTAATACCGCTCTCCACGCTACACCATCGCTTCAGGGGAAATCTGGATTTGTCACCACGCTGGTTTGGGTATCGTATTGCATACAAATCATAAGGTTTCCTAATATAACGCTAAGTGTCATTACTTACCTGAGGTGTATTACACTGAATTAACCTCCTCCTTGCTGGTCAATATTGCGTGTGTGTTGGAACATTGTATATTATATTTTAGAGTGTTTGTGTGAAGTGCGTGAAGCTTAAGGAAAGATACTTGAACATTACTTTATCTGGGAGTTAAACTCTGTCACCTTATTTCTTATCCTGAATATAAAGGATTTTTTCTCATTTTTTCTTTATCGATAATATTAAGGAATTATTGCTTATATTATAGAGGCTAAACAAGTTTCTCTCATAACATTTATTATTATCCTACATTGTAGGATATACCATACTTTTCACTTCAATTACTAAAAGTAAATGCTCACCTTGTACATGCTAGTACATGCTAGTAGAATAAGTTATATTTACTTGCTGTTTACAAGAATAGAGCTACATTACATTTATTTTATTTTTTATTATTATACTCTGAACTTTGGTGAGACAAAATTATCACACAATTATACACCATGCTGAGACCAATTTTATTGGTGACCTATTTTTCATAATTGCAGATTTTTTTTTTTATTAACCACTTTTCACCTAAAAAGTAATGCAGCCCTATTTCACAGAGCAGGGCTTAAACTCTGACCTCTTTGTAAAGGGTAAGGGGGAAAAAACTCACAGTTGAAGTTATGAACTGTCAATTGTTGATTAGAAAGATATACAACTATACTACAGTCATTAACACATTCTGAGCTTGGTTTATTGAATAAGCTCAGAATGTGTTAATAATGACTGCAGTACTGTATACCTTTCTAATATCATTTTGAATTACCACTTGTAATTTAATATAATTGCGCACAGTTCATTTCACATCTGTGATGTGAATATAGAGAACACAAAAAAACATACATATACATAATATTCTCTGTAAAGTTATAAGGTGTTCACTGGGTTAAACATTTAAAGCCGTACATTTTATGGACTGGCATATGAGCATTGTGAACGCTATTAGTGACCATGCCAATTGCCAAGTAACCAGAATCCTGTACTGGGACAATTACTAAATAGGGCTTTCTTGCCATATCATTGAACTTAGTAATGCATCTATAATGCTTATGATTCTGAATTCTTCTCCTCAGGGCAAAAGGGCATCAGGATATATACAGCATGTCCCCAGTATGCTTTTGTTTTGTCTAGTATTTTTTTGTATGTTTCTACTGTTGTCGTGATGTGTATAATATACACACACATCATGACAGTAGAAACATACAAAAAATACTAGAAGACAAAAGCATATTCAAATGATATTAGACTGGTATACTAAGTACTGTATATTGGTACCGCTCACTCAGGTCAACTAACTGAACTTGCCACGCGAGTCACGACAGCCGACAGTGTGCACGACAGGTCACAGAGACATGATGAGACAGTGACACTCGACTCAGTTGACACTCTGAGAGTCACTGACCCCATCACCCCACGCCAGCCTGAGAGGCCTGAGCGAGCCACCGTCACCATCCGCGACCATGCACCGAATCCTTCCTTCCTGACCAAGACAGGTCCCTACAAGCATGAAGGTAGTACTTCACAGTAGTGTAATGCAGAATTGCCCACTGTACAAGGGGTCCTCAGAAATACCTGAAAGTGTTGTTCACTGCTCTGTGCTGCAGAGATGTTGCCACGATGTAGTGACTCCTATGAAAGCGGGCTTCACTGTGACGTAGATGAGAGACTCAGTCACGTGAATCTCACACTGGAGTCGACCGCCGATTGGCTGAGGGTTCCCGAGGCTGCTTAGAAGCAACCTCAATAGGGAGTGGTATGGGTCACATAGAGAGCCTTAAGCGCCACTGGGTGGCGCTGTCTCTGGCCTTTACAAAGCCATCCATGTTGCGCAATGGAGGGGAGCTGAACGGCTCACACTCGCAGCCTCACCTTCATTGCGCAATATGGATCGCAACAAATGAATCAACTATTCTCTTCTATGTTCACAGTTCTTGATGGTGGAGTCTGCGTTTGAGGGGGTGGGGGCTAGGGGGGGTAAGTTGGGGTACATTTTTTTTTTTATTTAATAAACTTTAAGCTTTTTTATTTTATTAATAAAATAGAATTAAAAAGGTGTAATGCACACATAGGACAGGTGAGGTGCTGCCTCATCTGCCTCCTATGACGGCACGTCACTGAGTGTCTGCACCCACTGCGCAGTGCGATCCGTGTCCCCAGGTCAGTGTAGGCCCAGACTGCTCAGAGGGAGCCAAAGTTCACCACAGCGTTCGTCTGTTAGTAGATGGGATCAATCCGGTTCAGCAGGGTACTATCAATCTCAGCTCCAAGAAAGAAAAGTTCTGGCAGCACATAGTAGTGATAAAATATTTCACTTTATTAAGCAATCTTTCAAGCACACAGGTACATCATGGACTGAACGTCTGACGCGTTTCACGCCCCCTAGTGGCGCTTCATCAGAGACAACAGGTGTTCTAACCACAGCCTTCTTATACACAGACCGTGGACAGGTACATATTTTAACCCTTCAATGTCACAATCAAACACAATAAACATTAAAAAGGATACTTAGTAATAAAATATGCTACAGTTCACAATGTCACAAATCCCTCATATTACCCTTATCAAGGAAAGAAAATTGTTTAGATATATATGTTTTCATAGACTATTCACTCAAAATACTTGTTAAGTAAGCCTATAACTATGCCTATTAGTGTAGGTAGCCTACCATAGAAAGATAAATTAAATCATATTGTTAGAAACAATTGAATCATATTCTGATTGAAAAACCTACAAAAAAAAACTATATATATATAAGAGAATATGCAAGTATGCTCATATTTTTACACCCTCAAATATATATATTTTTATCCAAACGAATCATTGATAAATTTAGATACACACGCACATATATATATATGCATGTACATGTGTAAATGTATATTCACAGGTCAGGATATTACTGATTATTGGATTTAGTTTACTTTATTTTAATGTGATTATATTATTTTATTTATTTCGTCTGATTTTACATTGATGGCTAGCTTGTTATCAACTATATAAAAAGCAAACAATGATAATGATTAATATCTTATACAAAATAGCTAATATCCCATTCCAAATTGAGGCCATTGGGAGTTCTAGTTTTCAACTGGTAGATCCAGTATAATTCTTTCTTGTCTAAAATCTTATACTTATTACCCCCTCTCAAAGGGACCTTTGCTACATCTATAATTTTCACTCTGAATTTACCTTCATGGGTGAAATGTGTAAGATTAAAGTGCCTGGCTACTGTTGAATCCTTGCAATAATTTTTCACATCATTGACATGTTCCCTAACCCTCACATTGACCTCTCTGGTCGTTTTTCCAACATATTGGATCTTGCAAAAACTGCATTCCAATAAATAGAGCGCGAACGTAGTCTTACAATTCGCATAGAAATTTATGGGATATACATTATTATCAACTGTAGATTTAAAAATATTTGTTACATCTATCATGGGGCAGGTTAAGCATGTTTTAGCTCCACATTTAAAACACCCTACCTTTCTCAACCAGTTATCTCCTCTATTGGTTCTCACACTTGGAACCAAACTGGGAGCTAGCTGAGCTGCCAATGTCATCGGTTTCTTGGGTACGAATCTACAACCAGGCATATAATTCTATCAATCTCAGCTCCCCTCTATGAAGGCTCACCACCCCTCAAATAAACACTTTAAAACTTATTCACTTTTTAGGCTAATGAGCTCAATAAAAATATGTCTGCTTCTAATGGCTGCTAGCTCCGCCCCCCTCAGTGAATCATTTTAATTATCTGAATCCTTTTATTGTAAACTACTAGTTGAGGATGTAGGTAACTTATTTTTGCAAGGCATGAATCAATGCATTTATGTGACATATTTGTTTTCTTGCCTTAACTATCTTGAGATTAATATTGCACTGGAGCAATTTCAGCTGTCCATTCTTCTTGTTGTTTAGACACTGGACAAATTATTGATGTCCTCTTTTATTGAAAAGGACAATTATTATTCTCAATGAAATGCAAATGCCTTAAATCAGCAGTTATTTACTTTTTCACGCTCCACTTCCAGTACTGGCAAGTGCCAATCTTTTACAGTTGGCCCTTAAAATTGTCCGACAAGTCCAGAGGGAAAAGTTAGTATTCCTCTTAATGTTAAAAATAAGAAAAAGGAACATTTTTTATTGGTCTACTGCAATTACTCACTTGTTTTATCAGAACTATGTTTTAGATTATTACATCTTTAAGGGCTAGATCCTAATAGTGTTGAAAAAATTGAGCCATTATTGCCAGTTTTTCTAATATCAGCTTAATTTTTTCCACATTATAGTAATTGTATATCTATTATTTAAAAACATTGTGCAACTAGCAACTAAATACTAGTTGTGGTAATCGTGTGTAGAACAGGGTTCCAATTATAGACCCACAAAGAGAGGATTGTGGGGGTTGCTAAGTGCTAAATAATAATAATATATGAGGGAAAGAAAGAGAAGAACCAGTCAAAGAACTCACTTTAGAACAATATGAATATAAGGATAGGAAAAAACTGAAACTTAAAATATAACTTTTATTAGAAAAAAAACGTAAAACTTCCATAAATAACGGAAACAAGTACACACCAAACGTAACATACACAAAAATCAATTAAAACGGCACAGATCAGACCTGTGTGAGTCTGCAGCGCATGAGCAGTAACTATAATGTGAACAGAGAAGTATAGGGGGACCCTCTATATAGTTAACAGAATACTGAGCCAGGATATCGGAAAGGGACACAGTCCCAAATATAGTATAACTATAGGAGTATAAGCCAAAGGAGGAGTCCCCTAATAACACTCCGGTAGCTAGTAAAAGCCAAATGTGGAACAATTTTGACACATTAGGAGGACACTCTAAATAATGTATAAATAACCTAGGTAAGTACCATATTAAAGTCGGGATATAGTCCCATATAATCAATAAGTTACAATACTTTAGAAAAGGTGCCCTGCTAATTACAAAAAAATAGCTACATATGTGGAACAAATTTCACACATATTACTTTAAACAGCTCACAACAGGTAGAAGTCGCCTGATGCGCATTTTGCCGTAGCTATGTCAAAGGCGAACAGTATACCAGTCGGACCTAACCTTATAAAGGAGAAGCTAAACAATCCATACTGGGTATGCGACGCACACCCACCAAACAACCTATCCGGAAAATAAGGAACCCAATTGGTTCAATCTGTCATGTGACCGGGTCATGTGGATATGATGCTGATGATGTCAGACTCTCTTACAACACCCAACGAATCTCACTATGTAAACACACAGATAATGTAATTATATGTGCACTTTAAATATAAATCGATCGTTAAGAATACAGAGGCATGATCATTGATCAGAATTAAACCAACCGAAAAATAAATAAGAAGACAGTGCACTGGCCGTCACCCGGGGTGAATAATTCAAATTGTCAAAATCACTCACAGGACGTATGAGAGTGTATTTAAAGGGACAGTCTACACCAGAATTTTTATTGTTTTAAAAGATAGACAATCCCTTTATTACCCATTCCCCAGTTTTACATAACCAACACAGTTATATTTATATACTTTTACCTCTGTGATTATCTTGTAACTAAGCCTCTGCAAACTGCCCCTTTATTTCAGTTCTTTTGACAGACTTGCAGTTTAGCCAATCAGTGCTGGCTCCCAGATAACTTCACGTGCATGAGCACAGTGTTATCTATATGAAAAACATGAACTAACACCCTCTAGTGATGAAAAACTGTTAAAATGCATTCTGAAAAGAGGTGGCCTTCAAGGTCTAAGAAATTAGCATATGAACCTCCTAGGTTAAGCTTTAAACTAAGAATACCAAGAGAACAACGCAAAATTGGTGATAAAAGTAAATATGATCACGTATAGTGATGGTCATTTCAAAAATGCAAACGTACATATTGAGTTGATACACCAGGCAATATACAGGTTATAACAGAGTGTCAGATTGTACAATAAATTATACCTGAAGGTAGGAGGTAATGAAACAATTATTAGTAATAGTGTGTTATTTATATATCGCAAAAAAGTCACAGAAACACAGGGCACAGATTATCGGTGCTCACAGTATCCCTTATAAAAAAGATCCATAGCCTGCATTTTTGTTCATGCCCTTAGGTGTCATAGAATTGAGCCAAAAAATCCAAGGGCTCTCAGATTCTATCAGCAATTGTTCAATACTGCCTCCTCGTATCCCTGTCTTGATTAATTGTAAGATAGATATTTTCATCTCAGGTTTAGCATCATGATGTTTAACTAAATGCCTAGCTAAGGATATTAAAGTCTTGCCTTTCTCACTGTCCTCAGTACTATTCCTGATATGATTAATGTGCTCACCCAGCCGGGTGCATACCTCCCTAGTAGTGATCCCCACATACAATTTGTGGCAATCGCATTGTAGGCAGTAGACCACATTTCTTGACCTACAGTTAGCAAAATCCGTAATTTTTTTGGTGCCTCTTGGAAAGATTTTTACTTCTTTCAAATTCTGCATATATTTGCAGAAGGAACAAGACCCACAGATATGGGTGCCAGAAATGAATTTCTTTTTCTGATTACATATAAAGTGTCTCCTCGCCAATTTATTACTGATAGTCAGTGCGCTCTTCCAACTAACTGCAATGTGTTCACCCACCATTTCTCTCAGGTCATCATCAGTCCTAAGAATGTCACAATGTTTATTCAAGAAACTTATAATCTCTTTGTGTCTTTCATTATAAGTGGTGATGAATCTAACTTTCTTATCAAAGCCAGTGCTTTTACTTTTTGGTATAATTAGATTTTCTCTGTTCGTGTGTAAGGCCCTATGAATGGCTTTCTTAATGACTTTGCAGGTATAACCTCTGGATTTGAGTCTTATCTTCAATTCTTTGGATTATGAATAGGAATTAAGTGAATCAGAACAGTTCCTTCTCAGTCATAGAAATTCCCCGACTGGAATGGCTCTTTTTGTGGGCCATGAATGACAGCTGCTAAATTCTAGTGTAGAGTTTGTGGCCATAGGTTTTCTACAAAGATCTGTCTTAAGGTGCCCTGTCCGGTCTTTGTTTATTTTGATGTCCAAAAATTAAATCCCTAACCATATCAAGGTACTTTCAATGGGTCTGTCCTTTTACCCTACTCCCACTATTGATCAATTTCCCCTAATCAAAGATTTACATTTATTTTGTTGTAAACTCAACCTAAAGAAAATGTATTCTAAACATGACAATACTGAGTGTACTGATTTACAAACACTTGACATACTCACTGAACTCCTGGAAGAGAGCGAAAGTGGGGTGACAAACTACAATAGTGAGAACCTTGATATGGAATTGAGGAAAAAATCCCAGTTCATGCCACCACAAAAATACCCTCTCATCAAGGCCTTTTTAAAAGTAGTCACAAGTGAACTTTAGAAGACAGCCAATTCCTGGATTTGAGCCTCAGATGTATTGTGCTGACATTACCCTCCTATGTCATAGACACTATGGACATATTAAGTAAACTAGATGGTGTAATTATTGAAGAAGATACACTCTTGATTATATGTGACGTAAATTCACTTTACAGGTCCATTAGACATGATAAAGTTTGTAAAGCTGTTAATTATTTTCTCAATATGGTGGCTAAAGGTAAACAGGACGGAAACAATTTTATTGTGAAACTTCTCAAATTTGTCCTTGAACATAACTACTTTGTTTTCAATAAAATATTTTTTCTCCAAACACAGGGGACAGCTATGGATTCCTCATGCGCCCCCACCTATGCCAACATGTACTTAGGGTGGTTGTGTTTAGTGATTTGTTGATAAAATATACCTTTGGCTGCGGTACATAGATGATCTGTTGATCCTATGGAGAACAGCTCTTACTAAATACAAATGATCTGAACTTCAAACTTACTTGCTCTATGAGCCTGGAACAGGTTGAATTTGTAGACATTAAAATAAACAAAGACAGGACAGGGCACCTTAAGACAGATCTTTTTAGAAAATCTACGGCCACTAACTCTATACTAGAATTAAGCAGCTGTCATTCATGGCCCACAAAAAGAGCCATTCCGTTTGGGGAATTTCTACGACTGAGAAGGAACTGTTCTGATTCACATACTTTCTATTCACAATCCAAAGAATTGAAGTTAAGACTCAAATCCAGGGGTTATACCTGCAAAGTCATTAAGAAAGCCTTTCAAAGGGCCTTACACACGAACAGAGAAAATCTGCTTATACCAAAAAGTAAAAGCACTGGCTTTAATAAGAAAGTTAGATTCATCACCCATTAGGTAGGAAACAGTCCCGGCTGAATAAGCCCCCAGTCTCTCTCTGACCGGAACACCGGAACTAGATTCAAGACATCCGTGATTCAAACCTCATCTGGAGTTCCGTAGCAGGAAGCAGAAGAACCAATCTGACAGGGTAAATACGAAAGTAGAAGGAAGCAGGAGCTGCAACAATTCTTTGCAAATAAAAACCTCTTTAGGGCGAAGCAATATTTATAAAGTTAATAACCCTAAGTTTGTACTTTTTAGGGTTATTAACTTTATAAATATTGCTTCACCCTATACATCAATTAATGGCCATTTATAGAATCAATTTTAGATCGCCATTTATAATTATGAATTTGTTTTCCATATGGTGTTCTGTTATCAAATTTGTACAGCTCTTCAGAGGTTAATCCATTTTTTGTTTTAATACTTATTATGTATTATTTACATTGTGGGTCTCTATGGCCATAACATATTTATTTGCTACAATATACATAAATATGGTGCTTGGTATTGTACTATTTGTCAGGGTGCCAGGAATCAGACTGTTCCAGAGCTTGATTAGACCTTTCCGCAGCCCCATTGGATTAAAGGTGATATGCCGAGGAGAAGGAAAGCGGGATCCCCATTTGAGCACAAAAGGAAAGCCAAAATCTGGAGACAAACTGGCTACCCTGGTCCGAAACTATCTCCTTAGGTAACCCATGTAAACGGAAGACCTCCCGGGCAAAAATTGAAGCAAGCTCCTGAGCGGTAGGCAGCTTCATCAAGGGAATGCAATGTGACATTTTAGAAAAACGGTCAACCACCATAAGGATAACAGTATTGCCATTGGAAACAGGGAGCTCGACAATGAAGTCCATGGAAAGATGTGTCCAAGGATGCTCAGCATTAGCAATAGGTTGAAGAAGACCCACAGGAAGACATTGAGGAGTCTTATTCTGTGCACAAACTGAGCAGGAGCAACATATGCAGCAACATCAGAACGAAGACCTGGCCACCAGAATTGTCAAGTGACAGACCAAATCATTAGGTTCTTGCCTGGGTGACCTGCGGCTTTAGGATAGTGGTAAGTGTGCAAAAGTTTAGTTTGAAGAGTCTCAGGAACAAAACACTTACCACTAGGTTTCTCAGGAGGTGCATTGGTTTGTGCAGCCAGAATCTCCTCCCCCAAGGGAGAAGTCAAATTAGTACGTATGGTAGCCAAAATATGGTCAGGAGGTATAACAGGAGTAGGTACAGACTCCTCCTTGCACAGAGGCGAAAATTGTCGAGAGAGGGCATCAGCCCTAACATTCTTACTACCAGGCAGGTAGGAGACCACATAATTAAACTGAGACAAAAATAGCGTTTATCTGGCCTGTCTGGGCGACAAACGTTTTGCTTCAGATAGATAAGTTAAATTCTTGTGGTCAGTAAGAATGAGCACTGGCACGCTAGTACCCTCGAGAAGATGCCTCCATTCCTTAAGTGCCAAAATTATGGCCAGTAATTCCCTGTCGCCAATTTCATAATTGCATTCCGCTGGAGACAATTTCTTAGAGAAGAAACCACACGGATGCAAGGAACTGTCAGGCATAGGACGTTGAGACAAGAGGGCACCTACTCCAGTCTCAGACGCATCGACCTCAAGAACAAAAGGCAGGACAGGGTTAGGATGAGCCAGAACTGGAGCAGCAGCAAAGGCAGTCTTAAGACTATCAAAGGCCTTAATGGCAGTAGGTGACCAATGTAGTGGATCATTCTCTTTACGGGTCATGTCTGTGATAGGTTTGACCAAGGAAGAAAAGTTTTTAATAAACTTTCTATAGTAATTGGCGAACCCCAAAAAACGTTGAATAGACCGAAGACCAACTGGGCGAGGCCACTGCAGAACTGCAGATAACTTGTCAGGATCCATGGAGAACCCTGCAACAGAGATAACATAACCTAGGAAGGTTACTTGAGTCTGATGGAACTCACATTTCTCGAGTTTACAAAACAGGCCATTCTCACGTAGTCTCAGAAGAACCCGTGTAACATCAGAACGATGAGCCTCAAGTGTGGGTGAGTGTATGAGGATGTCGTCTAAGTACACCACAACACACTGTTGCAACATATCTCGTAGGACATCATTAATAAATTCCTGAAAAACAGCAGGAGCATTACATAAGCCAAAGGGCATTACAAGATACTCATAATGCCCACTCCTGGTGTTAAATGCTGTTTTCCATTCGTGGCCCTCCTTAATCCTAACAAGATTGTACACTCCTCTCAAATCAAGTTTAGTAAAGACCGTAGCTCCCTTGAGGCGGTCAAAGAGTTCCGTAATAAGCGGAATAGGGTAAGCATTCTTAATGGTAAGATGATTAAGACCCCTATAATCAATACATGGTCTTAACTTGCCACCCTTTTTCTTCACAAAGAAGAAGCCAGCCGCTGCAGGAGAGCAGGATTTGTGGATGATCCCCCGCGAAAGAGCATCAGCAACATACACCTCCATAGGACAATTCTCTGCAACAGACAGAGGGTACACCCGGCCCCGAGGATGAATGGCTCTGGGTTGCAGGTCTATGGCACAATCTTAAGACCGGTGAGGAGGCAACGTACCAGCACGCACCTTGTTAAACACGTTTAGGAACTCTCGGTACTCCTCTGACAATTGAGAACCCGAAGAAGTGCACAAGACTTTAACTAGTTTCCGAAGACAAGTGGAAATACATTGTGGGGACCACGACAAAACTGGGATTGTGCTTTTGGAGCCAGGGATAACCCAGAACAACCGGAAAATGCGGAGAGTTTATCACCTGGACCTGGAGGGTTTCAAAATGGAGAGCCCCAACAGCCATGGACAATGGAGCAGTTTCGTGAGTAACAAGTGCGGGCTGAAGGGGCCTCCCACCAATGGCCTCAATAGCTTCCGCAAGCGCTCATTGAAAGAGGGCCTCTCTCTGAGTCTGATGTCAATTAGGATAAAAAAAGACACCAATGCCTCGAGATCCTCTGGTAAATCTCTAGCAGCAACTTCTTTAATCGCATCAGAGAGCCCATGAAAGAAGGCGGCAACAAGGGCTTCATTGTTCCAACCTACCTCTGCGGCAAGTGTACGGAACGCAATAGCATATTGAGCAACAGATCTTGTATCTTGCTGAATGGACATGAGTCATTTAGCAGCAGAGGAGGAGCGAGCCAGAACATCCCTTCGAAAGGAGGCCACAAATTCAGGGTAATTTGAAATCACAGGTTTATTAGTCTCCCACAAGGGATTAGCTCAGGCAAGAGCTGTGTCAGAGAGTAACGAGATGAGAAATCCCACCTTAGCTCTGTCAGAGGGAAACGCCTGAGGTAACATCTCAAAGTAAATGCCCACCTGGTTCAAAAACCCTCTGCACTGAATAGGATTGCCTCCATATCGCTGAGGTATAGGTGCAGAACTGGACATGCTCCTGGTAGGACTAGGTGCAGCAGCGGAAACAGGAGCAGCCATAACTTGCGGGACACTTTGGTCCAAATGTGCAGTGCGAGTCAGCAGGGTTTGCAGGGCTAGTGCAAATTGATCCAAGCGGTGATCCTGTACATCCATCCTGGAAATTGTAACATATCTCAGCCTAATGTCACTATCCCTTTAAGACTTCCCTCCCTAACTGCTGGTTTTGGGCAGTATTTACATTCAGCTTGCCTGTCTGTCTGATTAATCATTCATGCACCTGATTCCCTCAGCCTCTTTTTAAGCCTTCTCAGGTCTAATGTGCTTTGCATTAACTTTGAAGTTGTGATCCTGAACAACAGAGGTCTGTGACTGTTTCCTGCATGAATTTACCAACTATTTCAAGCTACAGCATTTTCTATTACCAATGTTTAAAATCATCAAATCACAAGTATCCAAATAATTTCATTCTGTTTCCGGGACTCTGCTACTTAACAAACTCTGAACTTTATAATAAATTACAAGTATGCTTTTGGTTATCATCACTCTCTAATTACAACAACAGCATCTTACTCAGAACTTTATGACTATTTCTCTGCTACAAGTTGTCATTGCTGAAATATCCTGCTGCAAATATGTTAACATATTCAGAACTCTGCATCTATGTGTTCAGTTAAAAGCTTTCATGTGATTCTCCAATATATGCACAACCAGTAATTAATGTCTAAACTTGCAGCTTGTTTATCACCTGTGCTTAATACTGACATACAGCTTTATATAATATTATGTACTGTGAACCTGCAACAAACCTTAGTGTGCATCTAAGTGTCAATCTTTTACCAGTTTACTCTGAAGCCTGAACATTCCATATTGCTACATTTTCCACTCATTGAATCCTGCAGCTACTAGGGTTGCCACCTCAGCCATGTTTTCCTGTACATTTATGAGTTACACATGCTGCAGGGTGTGCAGGGAGTAACATGTATTGTGTTTCTGGACAGCACTATTCATATTCCTCCCTGCACACCCTGCAGCATGTGTAACTTATAAGTGTTCTGTATTTTAAGGGACTAGTGGCAACCCTAGCAGCTACTCCTATTAACTAACTATAAGTCACAGAGAAGCCAGATTATATTGTGTACAAATGTTGCACTCTCCATTTATTCTACAATAACTTCTAGCAACTATGAATCACAGAATATCATCTATCCACATCCAGGATACTCTTCCCCGGGTCAGGGGTCGGTGTCCTGAGCGCATGTACACCGGATCATGACAGAAAGTTAATGCCTAAAAAAAGGGATCCGCAGTGGTAGTGGATGCACCGACCCTCAGAGGAAAATAAAAAATTGCAATATATCTCAGACCCACGCTATCCCTAAAGAAAAAACAGAAGATTTTCATACCTTTAAAAATTTAAAGACACAGTACTCCTATTCTAGACTATCCTCTACTCATGTTCGTGGTTACCATTTTGGTGAAATTGATCCTGAATCTGACTATGAAAATGAAGAGGATTTAACCATAGCTTCAGCAGAAAAAATTCAGATCTTTAAAGATTTAAAGAGACAGAACCACTTTTCTAAAATGTCATCTGTTCCTCATGTTCGTGATTACCATTTTGGTGAAACTGATTCTGAATCTGACTATGAAAATAAAGAAAATGTATCCATCGATTCAGCAGACAAAATTCAGATCTTTAAAGATTTAAAGAGACAGAACCACTTTTCTAGAATTTCATCTGTTCCCCATGTTCATGATTTCCATTTTGGTGAAACTGATTCTGAGTATGACTATGTAACTGAAGAGGATGCTTTCATAGATTCAGCAGAAAAAATTCAGACCTTTAAAGATTTAAAGAGACAGGACTACTGTTCCAGAATACCATCTACTCCTCCTGTTTGTGATTCCTATCCTGGTGATACTGATTCTGAGTCTGAATATGTCAACAAGGAGGATGACTTCACAGATCCAGCTGAACTGGTATGAGCGCAACTTTAATTTGCCACAAACTCAGACAAAACCTCAACCTATTGGCTATAATGACATCCTTGGTTGTTATATTTACAATATGGATGATACAGACAGCTCCCATCATGAAACCTCTCATGTAAATACTGATCTTCCTATTTCTGATATTCCCATGGATTCATTAGATTGAACAGATTCAGAGCTGGAAGAAAAGACATCTGGTTTACAGACTGCTGTTTGGAGAAAAGGTCCCCTCAAATACTATGCTGATTAATTACATCAGAATTATGCATCCAGTGATGAAGAGGATTTCTGTTCTCAACCTTACTACAAGCCACAATGGCAGCAACCTAAGAAGCCTCATACTGGGAAGAAATATCAGTTATCTAAGCTCTCTAAGAAAAAAAAGAAGAAGAAAGTATTTCTGCCTACAGAAAATCAGAAGTGCAAAGAGGAAACTCAGCCTGAATCTCCTGTTTCAGTTTCTGTTGTGCCAGACCCTCTCTTGCCTCATGACACTGTCAACACTAAGCTGGATGTTGTCTCTAGTTACCTTCAGTCTGTTCTTAACCCCTTAATGACAACTGACGTACCAGGTACGTCCTGCAAAAACTGACAGTTAGTGACAATGGACGTACCTGGTACGTCAGTTGTCTAAGAGAGTGCTGGAAGCGATCGCAATCGCTTCCAGCAGCTCTCAGGGTATTGCAGTGATGCCTCAATATTGAGGCATCCTGCAATACCCTTTAAAAAGCATCCGATGCAGAGAGAGCCACTTTGTGGCCCTCTCTGCACCGGTAGCGATGGTGCCGTTGGTGGATGGGTGGTCGCTTACAAGGGAGGCGGGTGGGCGGCCCATCGCTCCCCGGCATCCGGTTCCTTCTAGTGCTTTGTGCACGCCAGATGCTGGGAGCTCGCGGAGGGGGGCCTGTGGGCGCGCGCGCGTGCATGTGTGTGTGTGCGCGCGCGCGCAGCAACCACTGCCACCAATGACTAATGAGAAGAGAGAGGGGGCAGAAAACGTTTTTTTTTTTAAAAAAATAATAGGATCTGCTAGGGTAGGGGGATGGGGTTAGGTAGGGGCAGCTACACTACAGAAAACCGCTGTTTAATAAAATAAAAACAAAAAAAAATCAACCTTTCTTTTTTGGGGAAAACTGGGTACTGGCAGACAGCTGCCAGTACCCAAGATGGTGGCAAAGAGGTAGGTTGGGAGGGTTAGAGAGCTGTTTGGGGGGGATCAGGGAGGTTCGGGGCTAAGGCAGGGGTCCATCACAGATGAATACTTAAAAAAAAAAAAAAAAACACCTTTTATTTTAGTACTTGCACACTTTCTGCCAGTACTTAAGATGGCGGGGACAATTGTGGGGTGGGGGAGGGAAGAGAGCTGTTTGGGAGGGATCAGGGGGTGGGATGTGTCAGGTGGGAGGCTGATCTCTACACTAAAGCTAAAATTAACCCTGCAAGCTCTCTACAAGCTACCTAATTAACCCCTTAACTGCTGGGCATAATACAAGTGTGGTGCGCAGCAGCATTTAGTAGCCTCCTAATTGCCAAAAAGCAACGCCAAAGCCATATATGTCTGCTATTTCTGAACAAAGGAGATCCCAGAGAAGCATTTACAACCATTTGTGACATAATTGCACAAGCTGTTTGTAAATAATTTCAGTGAGAAACCTAAAATTGTAAAAAATTTAACTTTTTTTTTTATTTGCTCGCATTTGGCGGTGAAATGGTGGCATGAAATGTACCAAAATGGGCCTAGATCAATACTTTGGGTTGTCTACTACACTACACTAAAGCTAAAATTAACCCTTCAAGGTCTCTACAAGCTCCCTAATTAACCCCTTCACTGCTGGGCATAATACACGTGTGGTGTACAGCCGCATTTAGTGGCCTTCTAATTACCAAAAAGCAATGCCAAAGCCATATATGTCTGCTATTTCTGAACAAAGAGGATCCCAGAGAAGCATTTACAACCATTTGTGCCATAATTGCACAAACTGTTTGTAAATAATTTCAGTGAGAAACCTAAAGTTTGTGACAAAATTTGTGAAAAAGTGAACGATTTTTTTTTTATTTGCTCGCATTTGGCAGTGAAATGGTGTGCATGAAATATACCAAAATGGGCATAAATCAATACTTTGGGTTGTCTTCTAAAAAAAAATATATACATGTCAAGGGATATTCAGAGATTCCGGACAGATATCAGTGTTCCAATGTAACTAGCGCTAATTTTGAAAAAAAGTGGTTTGGAAATAGCAAAGTGCCACTTGTATTTATTGCCCTATAACTTGCAAAAAAAGCAAAGATCATGTAAACATTGGGTATTTCTAAACTCAGGACAAAATTTAGAAACTATTTAGCATGGGTGTTTTTTGGTGGTCGTAGATGTGTAACAGATTTTTGGGGTCAAAGTTAGAAAAAGTGTGTTTTTTTCCATTTTTTCCATATATTTTATAATTTTTTTTTATAGTAAATTATAAGATATGATGAAAATAATGGTATCTTTAGAAAGTCCATTTAATGGCGAGAAAAACGGTATATAATATGTGTGGGTACAGTAAATGAGTAAGAGGAAAATTACAGCTAAACACAAACACTGCAGAAATGTAAAAATAGCCATTGTCATTAAGGGTAAGAAAATTGAAAAATGGTCCGGTCATTAAGGGGTTAAAGCATCTAATGGTATCTCTTCTCAGACTCTACAACAACTACAAAAACTGTTTCCAACTATTTATTTCTTGCATCCTACTCATGCTGCCTCAATGTCTATAAATCCTGTGCTAGAAACAAAAGATTATGTTGTTCCAGATATACAATCTAACAGTTTACCAGAGATAGTCCCTGCAGAATTTAGCTCTGATATTCAAACTCAAATAAGTTTGCCTGCTGAACCCCAGACAACTTCTCAGTCAGAATCTTGTGTCACAATTCCTCCGCATCTACCTGAGTGTGGCATATTTCAGTACACTTCACCTTCTCAAAATTCTTCTGTTACTGCATCTAAGAAATTTTTTCCCTTGGGAGATACTTTGCACCAACCTACATTTTCTACTACATCAGTTTCCTGTACAGGAATTCCTGATACTGAATCCTGTGAGGACAACATTGAACCAAGTTTGCAAGTGGACATTCTTGAACCTGAAACTTGTACAAAATTTCTTCAAGAAGATTCCCCAGTGGCCAATCCTGTCCCTGTTTTCCATGATGATACCACTAAACCTGGCATCAAGGTGGACTCTCCTGTTTTTGACCCTGGTATGGGTATTCCTTTGTTTAACCCAGAAATGGGTGTAATAATACTTGATCCTGAAGATAGCCATGCCCTCTGCTCAGAAGCGAGTATGGTTCTTGGCTCTAAAGTGGGACTTGTAAATTCTTCGTTTGTGAACCCTGAAGAAAGCCTCGCCCTCTGCTCAGAAGAGAGTATGGTTCCTGGCTCTAAAGTGGGTTCTTTTCTTTTTCTATAGTTGAACCTTGCCCTGGCATGGGCATTCCTTCACCCGATCCTACTGAGGATATTCCTGAACCTTGCCCAGATGTGGGTATTCCTGAACCTTGCCCTGGTGAGGGCATTCCTTCACTTGATTCTATTGAGGATATTCCTGTACCTTGCCCTGATGTGGGTATTCCTGAACCTTGCCCTGGTGTGGGCATTCATATACCTGTTCCTAGTGAGGACACTCTTGATTCCGAATCCAGTAAGGAGACATTTCATATTGAATCAGAAGATGGCAAGAACTGGACAAAATTTGCACTCTACACTCCTATCTCCTACTTCGAAAAAAGCCCTGCTATTGGGTTAGAAGTGGCTATAGCTTTTTCTTTTGGAGTATATCTAATCCTCAGACAAGAGGTTAATTCTGAGGATACTCAAATCTCTGACACAAAGGTGGATAATCTGGTTATCAATCCAGAATGCTGCATCTCTATTTCTGATGTTGAGGAAAGCCTATTCATATGTCTAGGACTGGGTGCCTTTTCATTGGCTGTGTACATGGTCATCTATTATGAAGAACATCCGCCTATCAACCCTCAGGATGATTCTGTGGTAGGAAGCTCATTGTATGTTACGTTCATGCATTCTCACGATGACTGCAAGAAAGATGACTTCAAGTTTTGCTCTCATCATTATCAAGATCTTTTGATACCTGAATTCCATGGCCTTTGCTTCGTCATTCAACTTTTTCAAGAGATCTCCAACCCTCCTTTCTTGATTTCCGATTGGACTCACTACCTCCATACACCTACTACCGGTTCTCCATATCATTTTTGTTCTCTCTACTTTTGGATTGTGTTGGGCGCCCGGAGGTCGCCTTTAAGGAGGGGATCTGTAACATATCTCAGCCTAATGTCACTATCCCTTTAAGACTTACTTCCCAGACTGCTGGTTTTGGGCAGTATTTACATTCAGCTTGCCTGCCTGCCTGCCTGATTAATCATTCATGCACCTGATTCCCTCAGCCTCTTTTTAAGCCTTCTCAGGTCTAATGTGCTTTGCATTAACTTTGAAGTTGTGATCCTGAACAACAGAGGTCTGTGACTGTTTCCTGCATGAATTTACCAACTATTTCAAGTTACAGCATTTTCTATTACCAATGCTTAAAATCATCAAATCACAAGTATCCAAATAATTTCATTCTGTTTCCTGGACTCTGCTACTTAACAAACTCTGAACTTTATTATAAATCACAAGTATGCTTTTGGTTATCATCACTCTCTAATTACAACAACAGCATCTTACTCACAACTTTATAACTATTTATCTGCTACAAGTTGTCATTGCTGAAATATCCTGCTGCAAATATGTTAACATATTCAGAACTCTGCATCTATGTGTTCAGTTAAAAGCTTTCATGTGATTCTCTAATATATGCACAAACAGTAATTAATGTCTAAACTTGCAGCTTGTTTATCACCTGTGCTTAATACTGACATACAGATTTATATAATATTATGTACTGTGAACCTGCAACAAACCTTAGTTTGCATCTAAGTGTCAATCTTTTACCAGTTTACTCTGAAGCCTGAACATTCCACATTGCTATATGTTCCACTCATTGAATCTTGCAGCTGCTCCTATTAACTAACTATAAGTCACAGTGAAGCCAGATTATATTGTATACAAAAGTTGCACTCTCCATTTATTCTACAATAACTTCTAGCAGCTATGAATCACAGAATATTATCTATCCACGTCCAGGATACTCCTCCCCGGGTCAGGGGTCAGTGTCTTCAAATCCCTACCACTGCCCCGAGGGGCTGTGTCCTGAGCGCATGTACACCGGATCATGACAGAAATGATGTCAGGTAAATGTGGATTATTAGCACCATCAGGATTCATGGCCTTTGCGTAATGTCAGGGTGCCAGGAATCAGGCTGAGATGAGAAGTGCAAAAATAATCACACCTTTATTAATAGCAAAAAATAATAAAAAGTCCACAAGTCAAATAACAAGCCAGGAGTCAAAACCAGAGCTGGTAGTCAGACGAGCCGAGTCAGGAGCCAAAGCGAATAGTCAGACAAGCTGCAATCAGGAACAAGGAAAACAGCAGAGTGAGGAACCAGGAAGGACGTCAGGCAGCCAGGTAATACACAGGAACTCTCACAAACAGGACTGAGACAACGTGAAGGCAAAGCATACTGAACAGAGGCCCTTTAAATAATAAGTGATGACATCACAATTCTGAGACTGCATCCTGTCTCACATGGATGATGCACACCAGTCTGGCCATAAAAGGAAGGGCAGGAATTGAGCAGCATCCCCCACAATGCACATGGCAAACACAACAGGGAAAAAACCCTGACACTATTGTTTAGTAAAAATTACTACTCACCTGTTTTTTAATTATGAATGGTCATCACAGGGTTTATTTTATTTCACATCTTTGTATAAATAGCACCTTAGTTAATGTGTGTACTATGTCTATGAATAAGCGCCTGTAGGGGGCGTGAAACGCGTCAGGCACATGCCACTGTCTTCAACACTGCATGTCTGTTAGTCTATTTTGTGCATTCATCTCGACTGCTGTATTGGAACGTTTTGGCACTCAATCCAATAAAGAGGTTTTTATTTGCAAAGAATTGTTGCAGCTCCTGCTTCCTTCTACTTTAGATTCATCACCACTTATAATGAAAGACACAAAGAGATTATAAGTATCATGAATAAACATTGTGACATTCTTAGAACTGATGATGACCTGATAGAAATGATGGGTGAACACATTGCAGTTAGTTGGAAGAGGGCACCGACTATCAGTAATAAGTTAGTGAGGAGCCACTTTATACCTAATTAGAAAAAGAAATTAATTTCTGGCCCCCATAGCTGTGGGTCTTGTTCCTTCTGCAAATATATGCACAATTTGAAAAAAGTAAAAACATTTTCTAAGAGGCACCAAATTTTTTTTTGCTAACTGTAGGTAAAGAAATGTATGTATGTATGGGGTACTTGTAAAGCGTGGTTAATCACCCATAAGGGTCTCAAGGCGCTGCTCATTTTATCGACCTCGGAAGGATGAAAGGCTGAGTGTACCTCACCGTGGATCGAACCTGCAACCCTTGGGTTGCTACAGAGCTCAGCCACAGTGCCTTAGCATGCTGAGCTATCTGTCTGGCTTGGTCTACTGCCTACAATGCGATTGCCACAAATTTTATGTGAGGATCACTACTAGGGACTGGGAGGTATGCACCCGGCTGGGTGAGCATATCAATAATATCAGGAATAGTACTGAGGACAGTAAGAAAGGCAAGACTTTAACATCAGTAGCTAGGCATTTCGTTAAACATCATGATGCTAAACCTTAGGTAAAAATGTCTATCTTACAAGTAATTAAGACAGGGATATGAGGAGGCAATATTGAACAATTGCTGTTACAATCTGAGAGCCGTTGGATTTCTTGGCTCAATTCTATGACACCTAAGGGAATGAACGAAAATGCAGGCTATGGTTCTTTTTTATCTGTGTGTTCATATAGTTGTGACACACCTCTACAGTCTACCCAATGAGATTCGTTGGGCGTTGTAAGAGAGTCTGACACAATCAGTGTCAAATGCACATGACCCGGATAGGTTGTTTGGTGGGTGTGTGATTAGCTTCTCCTTTATAAGATTAGGTCCGACTGATATCCTGTTCGTCTTTGACAAAGCTACGGCTAAATGCGCATCAGGCGACTTCTACCTGTTGTGAGCAGTTTAAAATAACATGTGTGAAATTTGTTCCACATATGCATTGTAGCTAGTTTTTTTGTACTTAGCAGGGCGCCTTTTCTAAAGTATTGTAACTTATTATTGATTATATGGGACTATATCCCGACTGTAATATGGTACTTACCTAGGTCATTTATACTTTATTTAGAGTGTCCTCCTAATGTGTAAAAATTGTTCCACATTTGGCTTTTACTAGCTACCGGAGTGCTATTAGGGGACTCCTCCTTTGGCTTATACTCCTATAGTTATACTATATTTGGGACTGTGTCCCTGCCGATATCCTGTATTCTGTTAACTATATAGAGGGTCACCCTATACTCTGTTCACATTATAGTTACTGCTCATGCGCTGTAGACTCGCACAGGTCTGATCTGTGCCAATTTTTATTTTATTTTTGTGTATGTTATGTTTGGTGTGTACTTGTTTCTGTTATTTATGGAATTTTTACCTTTTTGATCTAATAAAAAGTTATATTTTAATTCTCAGTTTTTTTCCTATCCTGTTCTAAAGTGAGTGATTTAACTGGTGCTTCTCTTTCTTTCCCTCATATAAATTATAGTTGTGCCTTAAAGGGCCATAATACCCAAATGTTTAAACACTTGAAAGTGATGCAGTATAGCTGTAAAAAGCTGACTAGAAAATATCTCCTGAACATCTCTATGTAAAAAAGAAAGATATTTTACCTCAAAAGTTCCTCAGTAGCCACCTCCCATTGTAAAGGATTTCTAAGCAGCATTTTAGTGTGTCTGTCCTGGGACAACTGAAAGGATGAGCATCGTGCACTCTTATATTATTTCACCAATCAGGTAAAGGAAGCTTACTATTAAATATCATGAGAGTTAAGTCAAATCTCATGAGATCACAGTAAAAGTTCATGACCTCAGCACTGCTGATGCTGATTGGCTGCTGTTTATTTCTTCATTTTATTTTTTATTTTTACCTGCAGCTGGGAGCAGGTGAAGTATAAATTTTTACACAGAACTTACTCTGCTGAGCTGAGGAGATTATGAGGTAAAATATCTTCCTTTTTTACATAGAGATGCTCAGGTGATATTTTGCTGTCAGCTTTTTACAGTTATACTGCATCAGTTTCAAGTGATTTAGCATATGAGTATTATGTCCCTTTAAGTTTGGTCTCAATTACCAGTCTAGTATAAGTTTCTAACCCTAATTACAATTATACTGAGAACTATATAACACAATAATCCCTAATAAACCCTAAGGACCTGATTCTCAAAATCTCTTTAGCATAGAGAAAAATCCTCTTCTTATACTGAGCATTATATTGTAAAGTACGTTTCTCTCCTTACACAAGGTGTATTAGTAAACTATACAATACAAAAAGACCTACGGCGCTTACCAGCCCCACGGAACACAATGGCAGCGTCCTCTTCAGTGTGTGCACAAATCCCAAAAGGTGCTGTTGAATCCCAATCCACATTCGCCATGGTGCATACCAGATGGCGTCTTCTTCAAAACGCCAAGTGTAACCGGAAGTAGTAGAGCATCTGTAGCAACTCCTCAAACGAATACAATGTGATAAATCCAAAGTAATAAAAAAACAAAGTTTTATTGAAGCATAACAGCAGCTTAAAAACAATAGCTCATGTTTCACATGAATGCGGTATCCAAATGTGCAAATACAGCAGACAGGTTTCATGTAGGGCTTTTGCACTTGTTCACCGTTATGCATTGCACATCCGGATGCAACTTTTAAAAGAAAAATACATCAATGGATACAATTACTCATTAAGCAATTAAATAGTTAACCCCATCATGTCATCTCAAAATCTTCACACAGGAAGACAGAAAAACTTGTGCAAAGGTTAAACCTTATTATATATTGTAACTTACAGTTTACTCTTTAGTATTTAATAAATACATACATTAAACATAAGAGGGGGTGATGCGGGGGAAAGGAAATTAATATATTTCACATCCATAAATGAATAGATGAATGAATATATATACTGGAACTTGCATGTTTATATAAACAAATTTACTTTAGAAATAAATGGGTTGGGGGATTGCAGAGTCTAATATTAATTCTCAGGTATCTCTTGTATATTTATATAAATGACTCAACCTTTGAGTTATCTTGAAGAGATATCTGATGCAGTAAACTGGTTAAAGCAAACATACAACAACTAGTTAAACTAATTGTAATAGAGGATACAATCCAGTTTAAAAAAGAAAACCAGTGCTGCAATGGTATAATACTAATTAGCTCTGCTGGAGCAAAGGTGTACACAAGTTAAAAGTGTTCCATTTCATTCATATTATTAAACTTTATTAAATCAACAAGGAACTCACACACATTCAGTGACCGGGCTGAGAAATTAAAAACACTTAAACTCAGTTGACTGCGCTGTCGCAATTAAGTATAGAGAAAATTATTCAAAGTATCCACCAGTCCTAAGTCTGAAATATAATAAAATAGACTAAGCCCTTACAATCTGAGGGCTAATTATTATTACCATTACACTATTAAAGACCAGAGGCTGGGAAGGATATAGTTAAGTTAATGAGGCATATTTTTGTCAACAAGAGTAAGCTAGTTAAAAAACGAGCAGGAGAGACTGAGCTGCCCCTATCAGACCCCTGACACGCGTTTCACAAACGCTTCCTCAAATTTACGTCCGACTCCATATTAATGCCTAAAGGATGTCGAGTGCAAAATGTGAAAATCCACAGTGCTTCCTTGCAACTTAATTTGTACTCTCTGTCCCCTCCCCTGCTTTGGTGTGGGACAAAGTCAATTGCTTTGAAAGAAACAAGGGAGGAGTCACCCACATGAATCGTTTTTAAATGTTTTGCAACTGGGGTGAAGATATCTGGATTATCAAAAAAACAATATATAAACTTGCTTAAATCACAATATAAGAAATAATAAAATACAAAAACTAATGTGATAGGGCACAAAAAAAGGATAAAAGTCCCAGGAAATCACAGTGGTAATGCTCAGCAGGTGAACCTCAGGGAAAAAAAGAAACACATATAGTGAAGTTCTGTGGTTATGTGAAATTTACAGCAGAACCTAGAAAAGGGTACTCACATTGTCTAGAGATTCAAAATCAAGTTCTAGATATATAGGCACAGGACATGACCAAGGACCTAATGTAGGTCTGAAACGTTGTTTGTTTTGTGGACCATGGCACAATAAAGGTAATTTTACTTTAAACTGCAAAGGCTGGAGCACCCTTTCTTTTTGGAGTCCCCCAAACAACATGGCCAAAGCGTCCCTGGTGATTGACATTGTATCAAATCGCTTTTGTGTTTTTGCATAGCTTGTTACTCCTTGTGCGTTTGCGCTGCTCTTTGGCTTTGTGCTGCTTGGCTTGGCAAATATGGATGATCTGCAGTTAGCTTGTGTAGGTACTGTTGGACAGGTTTTGTACAACAGAATCAGGCGAGCTCTGCGTCTCCAAGAGAGGCGTGGGGAACATCTGATTAGAAGTCCTCATTTTCACAGGGTGAGGCCCACCTTGGAGACTTCAAGGTTTTTGACAAGTATAGGCTCAATCGAGAGCAACTCATGGGCCTTTACGAAGTACTTAAACCTCATCTGGAGCCACGTAAATGTATGCGGACTGCAATCCCTGGCATGACCAAGATGCTATGCTGCATACATGTCCTGGCCTCCAGAAGCTTTCACTTCTCAGAGGGGTACATGAATGGGTTGTCTCAGTGTGCCTTCTGTGTGGTTATTGAAAGGTTTCTGGATGCCATAGTATGAGTTTGTAAGCTTTACATACTATTCCCTCAAAATGAGGATGATTGGAGGAGACTCAAGAATGAATTCTATGCAATAGCTCAAATGCTCAATGTTTTGAGAGCAATATATTGCACCCACATTGCGCTGCGTGCTACAGCAGAAGAGATCGGATGAGGATTATGCAGGTGTGTGCGAATATCGGTGGGGCAAGTCATGATGCCCGCATCCTCAGGCAGTCGTCACTGTGGCAGCAGTTTGAGGACAGACAGTTTCCCCATTGGTGGCTCGTTGGAGAGTACTTGTGCACAGCATGGTTAAGTAGTTAGATAATTGCCACTGTAATGTTCGCAAACAGTTGTGTTTGTGTAATGTGCAAAAGGTGCAGATATAGCATGCGCTTTAACCATTTATTTGTCTCTTTCCGCAAATGTCTAGTTTTAGCTCCAAACAGATATGTAGCAGGTCATAGCTTAAATGTGCAGATATAGGATGCGCTTTAACCATTTTTTGTCTCTTTCAGCAAATGTCTAGTTTTAGCTCCAAACAGATATGTAGCAGGTCATAGCTTAAATGTGCAGATATAGGATGCGCTTTAACCATTTTTTGTCTCTTTCAGCAAATGTCTAGATTTAGCTCCAAACAGATATGTAGCAGGTCATAGCTTAAATGTGCAGATATAGGATGTGCTTTAACCGTGTATTTGTCTCTTTCCGCAAATGTCTAGTTTTATCTCCAAACAGATATGTAGCAGGTCATAGCTTAATTGTGCAGATATAGGATGCGCTTTAACCATTTATTTTTTTCTCTTTCAGCAAATGTCAAGTTTAGGCAATTTTGTAAACACAAATGCATTGTATCATTTTATTTAAATGTATTTTCATATCATAATTTGTAAGATATTTGTAATATTGACATTTCGTATGTAATGTTAATTATTTATAGCTAATTTGGGTTACATGAGCCGGCCTTGGCTCATTACTCCGTTGCGTAACCCCACAGACGACACCCAGGTGCGCTATAATCAGGGTGCACAAGCGGACCAGGGCTGTAGTGGAACGGATGTTTGGGCTCCTCAAAATGCGTTTACCATGCCTAGACAGGTCTGGAGGAGCCCTCCAATACAGCCCTGGTAAGGTTGTGAAAATCGTTATAGCCTGCGCTGCTCAGCGGGCTGGGATGCTACAGGCCGTCCAGGCGCCCCAAGCCCTCCTCCAAGATGAGGAGGATGAGCAAGTTCTAGAGGGGCCATTCCGGGATGAGGGAGTCAATGTCAGAGCCAACATCATCAACCGCCATTTCAGACGGTAAATATTATGCATTATATAGGAGCATTGCGAATATGTGAGATTTTGAGTAAAATGAAAGTAGAATTGTGCGAACATGTTAGGATTGTTCAAGAAATTATTATAGAAAAATCTCCTCATAAGGTTGTAGGAAAAGTTTTCATGGTGGTGGGTCCGGATTCCCACCTCTACGGCAGACTTTATTGCGAAGCCGCAACCTCATATCCCAGAATCTCTGCATGATTTGATCCGTGGTCCTCTGGACGCCTTTCACCGAATTCACAGAAACGGTGATAGACACCCAGAGGGCCCTCCTAATCACTCCTCAGCCCCTTCACAGTCCCCAGCTGCTGGCTCTGAAACTCACAACCTGGAGGCAAGTGCAGTTCCAATCAGTGACCTGGGATAAGGAAGTACAGAGGCTGAACCAGGTAAATATCAGACTTCATATAATATATTAATATTTGAGTAAATATTTAAGCAATGTGTATATAGTCATATATTAAACCTATATAGATCTCCTAACAGACATGATGGTAGACATCTGAATTTAGATTCATCACACATCAAATAGGAATAATGCTTTTTCTTACGCTCTTCGAATATGCGTCACAGAGCTAAAATGGAATTGCGCATCCGTGAAATCCCTATCCTCCGCCATTTCATACATTGATTATCAATTCATACAAAAGTTTGAAATATTATTTTGTATAATTCAATCTTTACAATGATCCTATTGGAATATTATGATACACACAATTGTAAATATATTCTAAAGATTTAAAAATTATACTCATCACACTACTAGATCCAAATCAATTCATAATCACGGATGCTTTTAATTATTGCGCAATGATTATGGAAGATTTAATTGAGCAGAGACGTGAACATGGGTTTGTTGTAACAGTGGCATTACTTTAGACATGTTGGTCAAATGTATACATTAATTAGTATAAATGTGAAGAATAGAAATAAATGTGAAGAATACAGTATAAATTACAAAAGCTATACTAGCAAAATAAAAATAAAAATTGACCGCTCAATGTCTAACAATTGATGACAATGCAAGAATACATAAAATGACTTAAAGGGACAGTCAACAACATAAAAGCTTGAAACTAAATATACAAGATCTCTTTATTTATAAATACATTTTTAAAAACCATGAACTCACGTGAAGAATTCAAATGTTTAACTTTGTCAATTTGAAAAACAATGTATGACTGTTTGTGTCAAAGTTCTGATTTGTATTAATGATATCCAATCCTGATTTAATGTTTTACAGAGATGTATGTTGGTGCTGGACCCTCTAGCCCGAGTTTATCCCATTCTGCTATGTCTCATTATACTTTACTTTTGGCTTACAATTTTGACAAAACATTGCCTAATCCATTCACATTTATCTATATTAACATGTCTCCTCTAATTCAATTTCAAAAGTATTTAAAAAGAAGGATCACAATTCAGAGATCGAATTCCATTGTAATCCAAATCTCAATTTATTAGTATTCAAAGATATTCCTATGATTCTTGCTATCTTTATTTGAATGTAATATTAGGGTATTGCCCATTTTGTATTCTGCACCTGGGTAGTGCTTGACAGATGGTGGCTACATTTAGACAACACTAACACATTTTTACGTAAAGTAGGTTTTATTGAACTGTGTAATCTCTACACCAGATCTAGCCACCCTTACTGATGGAGTCTCTCACAAATGACTCCAAAAAATCATAAAAAATGAAATAGGGGTTGCGTAGGGGGCGCCACAGGCAGTCTGGTTTGTTCAGCAGTGAGTCTGTAAATCACTAATTATGAGTTTAATCAATATCAGTATATCCTTTTATATTTACTCTATACAGATTTGTATTCCAGTTTTCACTATTAGTGCATTTGTGAATTTTCTTTTCTTGTATAACTGAATATGTGTAAGGGAAAAGTATTACTAGTTAGGTTGTACTGAATAACTATCGCCTAGATTTAGAGTTCTGCGTTAGCCGTCAAAACCAGCGTTAGGGGGTCCTAACGCTGGTTTTTACCGCCCGCTGGTATTTAGAGTCAGTCAGGAAAGGGTCTAACGCTCACTTTCCAGCCGCGACTTTTCCATACTACTTAACTACTGTGCTCTAAAGTACACTAACACCCATAAACTACCTATGTACCCCTAAACCGAGGCCCCCCCACATCGCCGCCACTCTATTAATTTTTTTTACCCTAATCTTCCGACCGCACACCGCCGCCACCTACATTATCCCTATGTACTCCTAATCTGCTGCCCCTAACACCGCCGACCCCTATATTATATTTATTAACCCCTAATCTGCCCCCCCCAACGTCGACGCCACCTACCTACAATTATTAACCCCTAATCTGCCGACCGGACCTCATTGCTACTATAATAAATGTATTAACCCCTAATCCGCCTCACTCCTGCCTCAAAAACCCTATAATAAATATTATTAACCCCTAATCTGCCCTCCCTAACATCGCCAACACCTAACTTCAAGTTTTAACCCCTAATCTGCCGACCGGACCTCGACGCTACTCTAATAAATGTATTAACCCCTAAAGCTAAGTCTAACCCTAACACTCCCCTAAGTTAAATATCATTTTATTCTAACGAAATAAATTATTTCTTATTAAATAAATTATTCCTATTTAAAGCTAAATACTTACCTGTAAAATAAACCCTAATATAGCTACAATATAAAGAATAATTATATTGTAGCTATTTTAGGATTTATATTTATTTTACAGGCAACTTTGTATTTATTTTAACTAGGTACAATAGCTATTAAATAGTTAATAACTATTTCATAGCTACCTAGTTAAAATAATTACAAAATTACCTGTAAAATAAATCCTAACCTAAGTTACAATTAAACCTAACACTACACTATCAATAAATAAATTAAATAAACTACCTTCAATTATCTACAATTAAATAAACTAAACTAAATTACAAAAAAAGAAACACTAAATTACAAAAAAAACAAACACTAAATTACAAAAAATAAAAAAAAGATTACATGAATTTTAAACTAATTACACCTACTCAAAGCCCCCTAAAAAATAACAAAGCCCCCCAAAATAAAAAAATGCCCTACCCTATACTAAAATAAAAAGAAAAGAGCTCTTTTGCCTTACCTTACTTAATTGTAACTTAGGTTAGGATTTATTTTACAGGTAATTTTGTAATTATTTTAACTAGGTAGCTATGAAATAGTTATTAACTATTTAATAGCTATTGTACCTAGTTAAAATAAATACAAAGTTGCCTGTAAAATAAATATAAATCCTAAAATAGCTACAATATAATTATTCTTTATATTGTAGCTATATTAGGGTTTATTTTACAGGTAAGTATTTAGCTTTAAATAGGAATAATTTATTTAATAAGAAATAATTTATTTCGTTAGAATAAAATTATATTTAAGTTAGGGGGGTGTTAGGGTTAGGGTTAGACTTAGCTTTAGGGGTTAATACATTTATTAGGGTAGCGGCGAGGTCCGGTCGGCAGATTAGGGGTTAATACTTGAAGTTAGGTGCCGGCGATGTTAGGTAGGGCAGATTAGGAGTTAATAATATTTATTATAGGGTTTTTGAGGCGGGAGTGAGGCGGATTAGGGGTTAATACATTTATTACAGTAGCAGTGAGGTCTGGTCGGCAGATTAGGGGTTAATGATTGTAGATAGGTGGCGGCGACGTTGGGGACGGCAGATTAGGGGTTAATAAATATAATATAAGGGTCGGCGGTGTTAGGGGCAGCACATTAGGGGTACATAGGGATAACGTAGGTGGCGGCGGTGTACGGAGTGGAAGATTAGGGGTTACAAATAATATGCAGGGGTCAGCGATAGCGGGGTCGGCAGATTAGGGGTTAATAAGTGTTAGGCTTGTTTAGACTCGGGGTACATGTTAGGGTGTTAGGTGCAGACTTAGAAACTCTTTCCCCATAGGAAACAATGGGGCTGCGTTAGGAGCTGAACGCTGCTTTTTTGCAGGTGTTAGGTTTTTTTTCAGCCCAAAATGCCCCATTGTTTCCTATTGGGATATCGTGCACGAGCACGTTTTTGAAGCTGGCCGCGTCCGTAAGCACCGCTGGTATTGAGAGTTGCAGTGGCGGTAAATATGCCTGTACGCTCCCTTTTTGGAGCCTAACGCAGCCCTTCTGTGAACTCTAAATACCAGCCGTAAATATGTAATAATAATATATGTGATTGTCTGTGAAACACCCCCTTACTTAAAGGGCCATAATACCCAAATGTTTAAACACTTGAAAGTGATGCAGCATAGCTGTAAAAAGCTGACTAGAAAATATCTCCTGAACATCTCTATGTAAAAAAGAAAGATATTTTACCTCAAAAGTTCCTCAGTAGCCACCTCCCATTGTAAAGGATATCTAAGCAGCATTTTAGTGTGCCTGTCCTGGGACATCTGAAGGGATGAGCATCGTGCACTCTCATCTTATTTCACCAATCAGGTAAAGGAAGTTTACAATGAAATTTCATGAGAGTCAAGTCAAATCTAATGAGATCACAGTAAAAGTTAATGACCTCAGCACTGCTGATGCTGATTGGCTGCTGTTCATTTCTTCATTTTTTTTATTTTTTTTTACCTGCAGCTGGGAGCAGTTGAGTATAACTTTTTACACAGAACTTACTCTGCTGAGCTGAGGAGATTGTGAGGTAAAATATCTTCCTTTTTACATAGAGATGCTCAGGTGATATTTTCCTGTCAGCTTTTTACAGTTATACTGCACCAGTTTCAAGTGATTTAGCTTATGAGTATTATGTCCCTTTAAATATAAAAGAAAAAAAAAAAAAGAAATCTAAATAAACCTAACAATTATTAAAGGGACACTGAACCCAAATTATTTATTTTGTGATTCAGATAGAACATGAAATTTTAAGCAACTTTCTAATATACTCCTTTTATCAAATTTTCTTCATTCTCTTGGTATCTTTATTTGAAATTCAAAAATGTAAGTTTAGATGCCGGGCCATTTTTGGTGAACAACCTGGGTTGTCCTTGCTGATTGGTGGATACATTCATCCATCAATAAAAAAGTGCTGTCCAGAGTTCTGAATAAAAAAAAAAGCTTAGATGCCTTCTGTTTCAAATAAAGATAGCAAGAGAACAAAGAAAAATTGATAATAGGAGTAAATTAGAAAGTTGCTTAAAATTGCATGCTCTATCTGAATCCCGAATGAAAAAAATTGTGTTCATTGTTCCTTTAACTAAATAATACCTATTTAAAACTAAATACAAACTTACCTGTGAAATAAAACCTAAGCTAGCTACAATATAACTAATAGCTATCTTAGGTTTTATTTTTATTTCCCAGGTAAGTTTGAATTTATTTTAACTAGGTAGACTAGTTAGTAAATAGTTATTAACTATTTACTAGCTACCTAGTTAAAATAAATACAAAGTTACCTTAAAATAAAACCTAACCTATAAACTAACATTACAATAAAATAAATTAAATTATTAAAATACAATTTTCTAAATTACAACCCCCCCACTAAATTACAAAAAATAAAAACAGAAATTATCAAAAATAAAAACGAATCACTCCTAATCTAATAGCCCTATTAAAATAAAAAAGCCCCCCCAAAATAAAAAAACCCCTAGCCTACACTAAACTGCCAATGGCCCGGTGCAAACAGCTCCTTAGAGGAACACTACCTGGAGACTCCTGTGCAGCCACCTTGGAGAATCTTTTATGTATTAAAAAGGTTTTATCATTTGCTAAAGTAATGAAGGAAGTAAGAACTATAGAGAACACTCATCTTATTCGTTCACGGATAAGAGCTCCTGAGAAATCCTCTGCTCAGGACAGTTCCCAGAAAAATCAAAGGTTACAAAAGAGAAAAAATAACCTCAACCCAGAAATTGTGAATCAATCAATTCAACTACTCAGGATAATAAACATGACAAACCTCTCAGATGTTTTAGATGTAATGGGCTTGGGCTGGGCATATAGCATCCCATTGTACACATAAAGAAGATGTTCTTCAGGTTGAAACCTTTGTCACAGATCCCTTACCCAAAAGAAAAAAGTTTCTTGAAAGAAAAGTGGACTCATTGGAAGAAGTGTCACATTAAGAGCCTGGAAACATCTGCAAGTATCAGAGTTGGACCCAAGCCACTAGTATCACTTATGGTTGAGGGCATCCCAGCTTCTGCATTGCTAGACACTGGATCCCAGGTGACCATTATCTTCAGATCATTTTATGATGCTCACCTACGTCACTTACCTATTGCCACAGCTATAGATGTCAGTTTATGGGGGTTAGGTTCACAAGCCTGTACAGTAGAAGGAGTAGTCAGAGTGCAGATTATCATCCCACAACTGAACACTGGAAATACTTGCGCCATGGATGTGGAGGCTCTGTTGTGCCCTACCCCTAAACAATCAAGTTTTTCCATTCTCCTGGGAACCAACACTAGTATGGTTCAAAACTTGTTTAGGGCCTACTTGCAAGAGGTAGGAGATGTATCCATTAATTAGATGGCTGAATTGGAGCCTGCCCTAAGACATGAATGTCACAAATTAGCTCAAGAATCACTGACTGGGCAGTTCCATTACTGGGGCCCCCAGCCTTTGACTTTACGAACTGGAGAAATTAAATCTGTTAAAGCTGTACCTACCTTACAGGAGGGTATGATTAATTGTGCACAGATCTACTGTGTAGAATCTATTCCTGAAAAGGACATTCGAAAGGGCTGGATGATTATGGTTGAAGTCAAGCATTGGCAGAAAGGCACAACAGGCATTTTTGCAGCAGCTGTCTGTAATCTGTCCGCAAGAGATGTCCATATTGATCATGGTCAAGAATTGGGAATCTTTTACCTCTTAGAGGAAATAACCCCTATTTCTGCCCTTCCTATAGAACCAGCAGTAAACTCCTCTAGAGAATTGGAGTTTGATTTTGAAGACTCAAGCTTATCATTTGAATGGAAAGAGAGATTGCTTAAAGCTCTAAAAATCAGAAGAGGAGTCTTCTCAACTAAAGACATGGATGTAGGGTGTTGCAAGAGTGCACAACACACCATAAGATTGACGGGCTCCATTTTGTGAGAGGTCTTGACGTATAGCACCACGAGATATGGAAGATGTGAGAAAATCTTGCAAGAAATGGAAGACACTGGCATTATCAAAGAATCTAGAAGTCCCTATGCTTCTCCCATTGTAATGGTGAGGAAAGTGGTCAATTCCTGACCAGTATACACTACCCCAAATAGAAGATCTACTAAATGCTCTATCTGGTAGCAAATTGTTTAGTGTATTGGATCTCTGCTCTGGATATTATCAAGTTTCCATGAAAAAAGAAGACCAAGAGAAAACGGCATTCATCTGCCCTTTGGGTTTCTACCAGTTTACCCGTATGCCATAAGGGGTTACCGGGGCCCCAGCAACCTTCCAGAGATTAATGGAAAAGACCATTGGGGACCTTAGTCCAAGAGAGTGACTTGTTTATCTGGATGATATAATCATTTTTGGAAGAACCCCTGAAGAACATGAAAATCGGTTGCTGAGGGTGTTAGATCGATTGCAAGCTGAAGGTCTGAAGTTATCTGTTGACAAATGCAAATTTGCAAGAAGATCAGTGACTTATGTTGGACATATAGTTTCTGCAGAAGGTGTGGTCACAGACCCAGCAAAAATAGAAGCAGTGGTAAATTGGCCAAGACCAAAGAATATTGAAGAGCTACGCTTATTCTTGGGGTTCTGCGGTTACTACTGCCGTTTTGTAGAAGGTTATTCCAAGATAGCCAGAAGTCTTCACAATCTTCTGAAATTGGAGCCTGGAGAGAATACCAAGCAGAAGAGCTTGCATTCCAAGAAACCCATAGGAGATAAGTGGACTAATTCCTGTGAAGAGGCTTTTCAGCTACTTAAAAGTAAGATGTCTGAAGCTCCTGTACTGTCATGTAGTACAGGCTTGGAGGCATTCTCCACCAGGCACATCCTGAGGGGCTGAGGCCTGTTGCCTACATTAGTCAGAGCTTGTCTAAAGCTGAAAAGAATTACTCAGTGCATAAACTAGAATTTCTGGCACTAGAATTGAAGTGGGCTATCATAGATAAACTACATGATTACCTGTATGGTGCAAAATTTGAGGTGAGGATCAACAACAATCCTCTCACCTATATCTTGACCAGAGCTAAACTAGATGCCACTGGACATCGCTGGCTTGCAGCTTTGTCCAACTATAGCTTCTCATTGAAATACAAGCCTGGATCTACTAATGTGGGAGCTTAGTCTTTATCTTGGACACCTGGACTTCCTCCAGAGACAGATAAAGAAGATTTGATTTAAATTTCTGGCCCTGGAGTAAGGGCATTGTGTCAGACCTATATCACTGAAGATGGGTGGGTTAACTTTTCTGAATTGAGATGCATCGACTCACTCAGTTGTAGTGCTGAGGCAGTTCCAGAGGCTATGTATTACCTAGTTAACCTGCCCCAGTGGAAAAGCATCAGTAATGAGGATAAACAACAAACTCAAGCTCAAGACCCAACAGTGGACATCTTATTAAAATCTGTTAAGAATAGGTGCCAAAAATACATGAAATGTTTAACTGCTGAGTTGCAACAACTATTCAAGAGAGAATGGAGCCATTTCCGTATTGAGAAGGGACTCTATAGGCTAATTCAATATCATGATCACCCAGGACGAAGACAGTTGGTATTACCAGAAAAGTATAGAGGAATGGTACTAAGATCCTTGCATGACCAACATGGACACCTGGGAGTGGACAAAACTTTTGGATTGGTGCAAGATTGTTTCTTCTGGCCAAAAATGAGAGAGTCTGTGGAGAGGCATTGTCATAATTGCTGAAGGTGTATTCAGAGGAAAACTCTACCTACCTGAGCTGCGCCAATGGTCCACCTAAAGAGCTCTGGCCCCATGGATCTAGCTCTGTATGGATTTTCTGTGTATTGAGACTGATTCAGCAGGAGTAGGAAATGTACTGGTAGTGACTGATCATTTCACCAGGTATGCTCAAGCTTACCCTACTAAAGACCAGAAAGCTGTTGCCAAAGTGCTATGGCAGATGTTATTCATTCACTATGCGTTAGCTAGCCAAATTCATTCGTGACTTTGAAAGCCGACTCATAAAAGAACTTTTGAAACTGCTAAACATTGAAAAGTCCAGAAATACTCCATACCATCCTGAAGGGGATGCTCTTCCTGAAAGGTTCAACCGTACCCTGTTGGACATGTTAGGGACCCTTAGCGATGCAGAGAAAAGAACCTTTAGTAGGCATGTTGAAGCCATGGTTCACGCATACAATTGTACAAGACATGAATCTACAGGATATTCTCCTTATTACTTGCTTTTTGGTCAAGAAGCAAGGCTTCCAATAGATCTTCAGTTTGATGTCTCCTCTGATGGAATGACCCATGTCCCACATTACCAGTATGTTTGCAACTTGAAAAAGAGTCTACAAAGAGCCTATGACCTGGCAGAGAAGGCTAGTTCCCGGATTAACGAAAATAACAAAAGACGTTCTGATGCTAAAGTCAGGCCTAGTGAAATTTAGCCAGGAGATAAGGTTCTCCTTAGAAACCTAGGTATTATCGGAAAGCACAAACTCGCTGACTGGTGGAAAGGCACCCTTTTTGAAGTGGTTTCCAAGCTTCCAGGACTTCCTGTATACAAAATAAAAGGGCCTGAAAGCCGAATTAAGGCATGCCATTGGAATAATTTGTTACCTGTTGGTCAACCAGAAGTGAAGGCAGCAGATAATAATAGTGAAGGAAACCATGACAATTCAGGTTTAGATCAAAAGTGGTGGACACCTCCTGATGCTCAGCCAGAAGCTTCTAGCCCTCTTGTTGCTTCTCCTCAGTCAGATCTTAATCCTGAAAGCCCCAGCTTCATCCCTAAATCTATTGACACAGATATATATTCTATGGGGAGACATAGGCCTTAAGCTATAGCACCCTTTCCAAACAAAACAGGGAGAAGATTTACTTCTGGAGCAATTCAACAGTTGCCACAAAGAGACTGAAGAGGAAGTGAAAGACATAGGCGTCCAACAAGATTATTCACTTATGACCAAGTAGGGAAACCCACATACTAGCAAGAGTCCCACTCCAAGGTCATACAAGTATTACATGCCCTTGACACCTTGAATACATTATTAGGTACAGGAACACAACTGTGTTAGATTAGTTTGTTACTTGTGCCGGAGTGATATTTAATTATCTAATGTATCTGCCCTGCCCGTGGATGGCAGGAATTTTACATGGGGGAGAATGTAGCCCTTTGTCATTTTGCTGCAGGGATTAACTGCACTTTGCACTTTGTCCTTTGCTCAACCCTGCATCACATGGTAGTGAGAGCCAATCAGATGCTGACAGTTTTAGAGACTTCCTGTGAGGAGAGTGTTAGTCAGAGCTGTTTAGGGCTGCTGAAAGGTGTGTGTGATTCTGCCTGGGATGAAAAAGGCTGCATCCAGGACCCTGCATGCTGTGAACACTCAGCCTGATGTCCCAGTAAGAAGCAGCTACATTTGGACTAGATAGAGTGAGCTGTCACTTCTGACTGTCAGCACTTAAATGGAAATAAAACACCCAGGACCCTGCATGCTGTGAACACTCAGCCTGATGTCCCAGTAAGAAGCAGCTACATTGCGACTAGAGTGAGCTGTCATTTCAGACTGTCAGTACTTAAGTGGAAATAAAACACCCAGACCCTGCATGCTGTGAACACTCAGCCTGATGTCACAGTAAGAAGCAGCTACATTTGGACTAGATAGAGTGAGCTGTCACTTCCGACTGTCAGCACTTAAATGGAAATAAAACACCCAGGACCCTGCATGCTGTGAACACTCAGCCTGATGTCACAGTAAAAAACAGCTTCATTGGGACTAGGGTGAGCTGTCACTTAAGACTGTCAGCACTTAAGTGGAAAAGCAAGCAACAGAGAAAGCAGCCAGAGGACCAGTCCTTTTCTAGAACATTCTACAGGAGGATTCAGGTAGTGGAACAGTTACAGTTATCCCTCACACTAAACAGATGTCTGAAACTTACTAAGGGCCCCAACGTGCACCACCACAAGGGACTTTATTTAGCAGTGTATGTTGGGAAAAAGGGTACCCTGCAAAGTGTGGGACTGTTATGTTATTTATATGTTGTTCTATTTGCATTTAAATATATTCTGTGTTACTTTATTATCTGCTTGTTTTTATTATTGCATGTTGTGGGGAACTCATTCTCTCAGTATTGTGGGTTCCCTGAGAATTGTTATCACTGAGTGTAGGCACTGTACGTTACATTAATCAAGATGTCCCAGACTCCCTACTCCAGCGGAGACTTAGGTCATTAATTAATGTGTTTCATATAGAAAACATTGAGCTCATGCACGTATAGTTACCATGGAGTGAGCACTAATTGGCTAAAATGCAGGTCTGTCAAAAGAACTGTAATAAGGGGTCAGTTTGCAGAGGCATAGATAAAAGGTAATCACAGAGGTAAAAACGTGTATTTCTATTACAGTGTTGGTAATGGGTAATAAAGAAATTATATTTATTTTTAACCAACAATAATTCAAGTGTTGACTGTCCCTTTAAGCTGTGTTGTTGGCATCAACACAGTGATATGCCATCATGTATAATTGTAATGGTCATTGTTTTGTATTAGGAGAACATTTTGGACATCACATCACAAAAAACAATCAATCTAATCAACAAGGACAGCATTTGATGATGTTGTCTCAAAACACTTGTAAAACACACTCTGCAAACAATCTGCTTCCATGGAGCTGGTCCTATAGAAGCCAATTTAATACAGAGTGTGCTCCACAAGTGTAAGAAGACAACATCATCACATACCTATCCTTTACACATTAAATAACTAAATAAAATATAGATATACATAATTACTTCTTCCTCCTTCCCTTCTTCCTGGGGAGGGCAAATGCCCACTCCGACGTGTCCTCCTTGGAGATGGTTGGGGAAGAACGGGAGGAGAAGTATTATGAGTGGTTGGGGATTCACCAAGCAGAGGAGAAGATGGAGGAGGCCCAGAAACAGATGGTCCAGGAGCTGGGGGTCCAGGAGCTGAGGGTCCAGGAGCTGAGAGTCCAGGAGCTGAGGGTCTTCCCCTTCCTGGTCTGCCTGCCACCTCCCGGAGGACCTGCAAGATATTATTTTATCCTTCGAGCAGGCGATTCATTGCATTTCTCATGAACTCTCTGTGCTCCTGTTGTTCCCTCCGGGAGCTCTGCATTTCTATCAGGAAGGCCCTCATCAGCTCCACCTCTGGTATATCTGGGGGGATGTTCTCCACAGGAGGAACTGGTGCACGGCTGGTTGCTGGTGCATGGCGGACTAATGCATGGCAGACTAGTGCACGGCAGACTAATAAATGTATTAACCCCTAAATCTAAGTCTAACCCTAACCCCCCTAACTTAAATATAATTACAATAAATCTAAATAAAATTACTACAATTCACTAAATTATTCCTATTTAAAACTAAATACTTACCTATAAAAAAAAACCCTAAGCTAGCTACAATATAGATACATTGTAGCTATATTAGGGTTTATTTTTATTTTACAGGCAACTTTGTATTTATTTTAACTAGGTACAATAGTTATTAACTATTTAATAACTACCTAGTTAAAATAAAGACAAATTTACCTGTAAAATAAAATCTAACCTAAGTTACAATTACACCTAACACTGCACTATAATTAAATTAATTAACTAAACTAAATACAATTAATTATAATTTTAAAAAATTATCTAAATTACGAAAAAAACAACTCTAAATTACAGAAAATAATAAAATAATTACAAGATTTTTAAACTAATTACACCTACTCTAATCCCCCTAACAAAATAAAAAAGCCCACAAAATAAAAAAGCCCTACCCTACACTAAATTACAAATAGCCCTTAAAAGGGCCTTTTGCAGGGCATTGCCCCAAAGAAATCAGCTCTTTTACCTGTAAAAAAAAAAGTACAAATACCCCCCCAACATTAAAATCCACCACCCACACAACCAACCCTACTCTAAAACCAACCCAATCCCCCCTTAAAAAAACCTAACACTAACCCCCTGAAGATCACCCTACCGTGAGACGTCTTCACCCAACCGGGCAGAAGTGGTCCTCCAGACGGGCAGAAGTCTTCATCCAAGCCGCACAGAAGAGGTCCTCCAGATGGGCAGATGTCTTCATCCAGACGGCATCTTCTATCTTCATCCATCCGGCGCGGAGCAGGTCCATCTTCAAGACATCCGACGCGGAGCATCCTCTTCATCCGACGGCCGACGACTGAATGGAGGTTTCTTTAAGTGACATCATCCAAGATGGCGTCCCTTCAAATCCGATTGGCTGATAGAATTCTATCAGCCAATCGTAATTAAGGTAGAAAAAATCATATTGGCTGATGCAATCAGCCAATCGGATTGAAGTTCAATCCTATTGGCTGATTGAATCAGCCAATAGGATTGAGCTTGCATTCTATTGGCTGTTACAATCAGCGAATAGAATGCAAGCTCAATCCTATTGGCTGATTGCATCAGCCAATAGGATTTTTTCTACCTTAATTCCGATTGGCTGATAGAATTCTAGTTCTAGTTAAAATAAATACAAAGTTGCCTGTAAAATAAAAGTAAACCCTAAGCTAGCTACAATGTAACTATTAGTTATATTGTAGCTAGCTTAGGGTTTATTTTATAGGTAAGTATTTAGTTTTAAATAGGAATTATTTAGATAATTGTAGTAATTTTATTTAGATTTATTTAAATTATATTTAAGTTAGGGGGTGTTAGGGTTAGACTTAGGTTTAGGGGTTAATATGTTTATTATAGTGGCGGTGACGTTGTGGGCTGCAGATTAGAGGTTAATAAATGTAGCTAGGGGGCGGCAGATTAGGGGTTAATAATTATATTGTAGGGTTCGGCGATGTTGGGGGCGGCAGATTAGGGGTTCATAAGTATAATGTAGGTAGCGTCGGTGTCCGGAGCGGCAGATTAGGGGTTAATAATATAATGTAGGTGTAGGCGATGTCGGGGGTGGCAGATTAGGGGTTAATAAGTGTAAGATTAGGGGTGTTTAGACTCGGGGTTCATGTTAGGGTGTTAGGTGTAAACATACATTTTATTTCCCCATAGGAATCTATGGGGCTGCGTTAGGAGCTTTACGCTGCTTTTTTGCAGGTGTTAGGTTTTTTTTCAGCCGGCTCTCCCCCATTGATTCCTCTGGGGAAATTGTGCACGAGCACGTTACACCAGCTCACCATTACCGTAAGCAGCGCTGGTATTGAGGTGAGATGTGGAGCTAAATTTTGCTCTTCGCTCACTTTTTTTGCGGCTAACGCCGGGTTTCTAAAAACCCGTAATACCAGCGTTGTCTGCAAGTGAGCTTAAACTGCTCGTTAGCATCGCACCCCTGTTAACGCAAAACTCGTAATCTATGTGAGAGTTTCCCTAAAATCTAAATGCTGATTTCTGTTAGTATCGTATTTGTTAAGTGTTGTAAACGTTTATTTTTTTATAATGTTTTCTATTCGGCAATTCAAATGTTTTGTTTGTTTATTTTTCATGTTGTTTTGTTCCGTAATGCAGATCACAACGTATTTTCCTAATCCTTATTTAGTGTAAATGCTGTGTAGTATTAGTTTTAAAGGATTGTGAATGTTGAATGCCTATGTGCTCTGTTGTGTGAGCGATTGTTGTTTGTACATTTGATCTGATTTTAGTTTGTGTCCATGATGTTGTATGCGTGATATGACAGAGCAGTGTGTAGTTCTCGCGATATCGAGTGTTAGAAGAAAAAACGTTTATTCTTCAGTTTGCATTGATCTTTATGGGAGATTCCTTTACGCATCCGTGATTATGCTAGGGATAAAAATGCGGTACTCGTATTACCGCTATGCGTAATGAGGTTCTTTTCAGACTTCTAATCCCGATGTTATGAAAAGTGCGCAATGAAAATAACGCACACGCTAATTGCGAACAGCCATTACGCCAAAACTTGTAATGTAGCTGTATGTTTTTATGTATTTCTCCTTAAAGGGATGCAAAACCCAAAAACTTTCTTTCATGATTCAGAAAGAGCATACAATTTTAAACAATTTTCCAGTTTAATTCTATAATCAAATTATCTTCATTTTCATATTATCCTTTGTTGAAAAGCAGGACGGTAAGTTCAGGAGTGTGCACGTGTCTGCAGTACTATATGACAGCAATTTTGCAACAATTTTATACATTAGCAAGAGCACTAGTGGCAGCACTACTTCCTGTCATGTAGTCCCCAATACACTTGCACGCTACCTATCTAGGTATCTCTTCAACACAGAATAACGAGAGAAGGAAGCAAATTTTATATTAAAATTTAATTGAAAACTTTTTTTTAAATTGTATTTTCTATCTAAATCACAAAATAAAAATTTTGGGCTTCATGTCCCTTTAACATGCAGAAAATTAGTGAACCCCAACTAATAAAATATACAATTATCAAAGTAACAATCACCTAGATTACGAGTTTTGAGCGCTATAGGGAAAGTAAAGAACGCAACAAAAGTGGTGTTAATTCCCTATAGCGCTGCCATTACAAGTTTAAAAAAACACTGCTTGTGCGGTCGCTATGGAGATTTTAAACTCTATACCGCTCCCAAAACAAGCGCTGTGTTTGACGTGCTCATGCACGTTTTCCCCATAGGCATCAATGGGGAGAGCCGTCAAAAAAAAAGTCTAACACCTGCAATCGCGGAAACAAAAGCTCTGTAACACAGCCACATTGATGTCTATGGGAAAAATAAAAGACAGTTTAAACACCCTAACATAAACCCTGAGTCTAAAAAAACAAACAAATTTATCAAAATAAAATAAAGATTGTTCCTATTATTTAAAAAAAACAAAAACAAAAAAAACACCCCAAAATTAAAAACATAATCTAGAATAAACTACCAAGGGCCCTTAAAAGGGCCTTTTGGGGGTCCCTTAAATAGGATTTAAGCAGCTCTCATTCTATTGGCTAATTCGAATTAGCCAATAGAATGAGAGCTGCTTAAATCCTATTGGCTGATTTGAATAGCCAATAGGATTTTAGCAGCCCTAATTCCTATTGGCTGATCTAAATTTTTAAGCCAATAGGAATGCAAGGAACACCATCTTGAATTGCGTCTCTTGCATTGAAGATTTAGTGTACAGCGGCGACCGTATGAAGAGGATGCTCCGTGCCGGATGTCTTCAGGATGGACCTGCTCCGTGCCTCCGGGATCAAGATAGAAGATGCTGCCTGGATGAAGATTGAAGAGGCCGCATGGATGAAGACTTCGCCGGGATGAAGATTGTTCAAGCGGGACTTCAAAAACTGTAAGTGGATTGTCAGGGGGTTAGTGTTACGTTTTTTTAAGGGTTTATTGGGTGGGTTTTATTTTTAGTTTAGGGTCTGGGCAGTAAAAGAGCTAAATGCCCTTTTAAGGGCAATGCCCATACAAATACCCTTTTCAGGGCAATGGGTAGCTTAGTTTTTTTTAGAATTAGGTTTTTTATTCTGGGGGGTTGGTTTTACTGTTGGGTGGATCTTTGTGTTATTTTTACAGGTAAAAGAGATGATATCTTTGGGGCAATGCCCCACAAAAGGCCCTTTTAAGTGCCATTGGTAGTTTATTGTAGGCTAGGTTTTTTTTTTATTTTGGGTGGGCTTTTTTATTAAGATAGGGCTATTAGATTAGGTGTAATTCTTTTTTATTTTGGATAATTTAGTTTTTCATTTTTTTTAAATTAGTGTTTGTTATTTTTTGTAACTTAGCATTTTTTTTGTAATTAGATAGTTTGTAACTTGTAGTAGTGTTAGGATGTTTTTATGTGTCGTTTAGTTTTATTTAATTGGTAGTTAGTTTAATAATTATATTAGTTTAAAATTAATTTTTTAAATTTGACAGGTAAATTTTAATTTAATTTAATTTAAGATAGGGAAATTGTAATTTTAATATAAAGTTAGTCGTTAGGTTTAGGGGTTCATAGTTTGTTTTAGTATATTTTATTGTGGGGGGCTCCCGGTTTAGGGGTGAATAGTTTATTTTAGTATATTTCGTTGTGGGGGGCTTGTGGTTTAGGGGTTGTGATGAGAGCAGGATGTGATGTCACTAGTATGTGGGCGGGGCTTAGGTCCGGTGTCTGTGTCGCAGTTAGTTTAGTACAATCAACCTGACTAGATGTGTATTGTTATGCTCTGCAATAAAATAGAGTTGTACCATCATTGCTGTGTCCTGCATATGTCCTGCATCTCATGACATGGTGTCAGAAGTTCTGGACTGCGCTTCTGTTCCTGATCGATTGCAATGTCAAAGTTTACCCCACCTGAGCCTTTTGACTTTTCTCAGCCTGCAGCTTGGCCCACATGGCGTCAGCGGTTTCAGCGCTTCAGGATTGCTTCCAAACTGAACAAGGAGAGTGGTGAAGTGCAAGTTAATTCTCTTTTATACTCTATGGGGAAAGATGTGGAGCCAGTGTTCAATGCTTTTATTTTCCAAGAAGGGGAAGATTTTAACTTTGATATAGTTATGGATAAACTCAGTGCCCACTTTGTGCCCAAAAGAAATGTGATTCATGAGAGAGCTTGTTTTCACAAACGTAATCAGCGTGTTGGAGAATCTGTGGAGTCATTTGTGCGCAGCCTGTATGAATTAGCTGAATTCTGTGAGTTTGGTGTTGCTAAAGAAGAGCAAATCAGAGACAGAATAGTTATTGGAATTGCAGATGCTGAAGTCTCCCTGAAGCTGCAGTTAGAGCCTGATTTAACGTTGGACGGGGCTATTAGGATGGCCCGCCAGAGTGAACTGGTGAAAAAGCAAAGTGCTGATCTGAGGTCTGAGAGTATTGTGGATGAAGTGCAACAGTCTAGGAAAACTGCTAGTGAAAGGCACAGTGTGAGCGGTAGATCTAAAGTACTGGAAAGGCCTAGAAGTGGATGGGCGCAACATGGGCGATGCACACGGTGCTTCCGGGCTCATGATCAGAGTGCTATATGCCCGGCCAGAGATAGAAGATGCAGAAAATGCAACAGAATAGGCCATTTTGAAGTGGTGTGTAAAACTGAATACATTAAGGAGATGCAGGTGGACAGTGACCAGGAGGGTCAGGAAGTGTCTTTTGTGGGGTCTGTTGTGGAACGGATAAGCTCAGTGGAAGATTGGAGAGTTACTTTTACTGTAATGGGAGCCAAAATTGATTTTAAGATTGACACAGGAGCAGATATCACTGTAATGTCTTTTGCTGAATTTATGAAACTGCCTCGGCAGCCCCAGCTGGCGAAGGTTACTACAAATGTCCATAGTCCTGGTGGCCGCATTGATTGTGTGGGGAAATTTCTTGCCAGCTGTGAGTACAAGCAAAGGAAGTTTACCATATGGGTGCATGTGATCCGAGGTCAGTGTGTTAACAGTTTATTGAGCAGAAAAGCAGCCTGTGACTTGGGCCTCGTGGCCAGAGTGAATGAGATTTCCGAAGATATGTTTGGCAAGTTGAGCCTACTGAACTGCAAACCTGTCCGTATAGCACTTAAAAGTGACGCAGTCCCATACAGTATTTCTACCCCTCGTAGAATCCCGTTCCCGCTCATGCCTCAAGTGGAGAAAGAGCTTATGCGCATGAAGTCTATGGGGGTTATTGAAGAGGTTGTTGAAGCGACTGATTGGTGTGCCACCATTGTTCCAGTTGCAAAGAAAAACAAAAAGGTGCGCATCTGTGTAGACCTAAAAAGGTTGAATGAAGCAGTAAAGAGAGAGAGATTTGTGCTGCCGACATTAGAAGATATAGCTCCAAAGTTGGCTGGGGCGAAGTTCTTTTCCACATTAGACGCTTCTAGCGGCTTTTGGCAGATCCCCCTGGATCCAAAGTGCCGCAAACTGACTACCTTTATCACACCGGTAGGTCGGTTCTGCTTCTGCAGACTCCCCTTTGGGATATCCTCCGCTCCTGAAATCTTTCAAAGGGAAATTAGTTCTCTCCTGAGTGACCACGTGGGCACAGCGGTCGTCATGGACGACATTCTAGTGTATGGGTCTACAGTGGAGGAGCATGATCAGCGTTTAAGTTGTGTACTACAGGCTATCAAAGAGTCTGGGCTGAAGCTGAATAAAGAAAAATGTCATTTTAGGAAAACTGAATTATGCTACTTTGGGCATATCATCAACGGGGATGGCATCAAGCCAGACCCCGAGAAAATTCGTGCTATTGAACACATGAAAAGCCCTTTGGATGTACATGAGCTGAGACAGATATTGGGCCTTGTAAACTACGTGGGCAAGTTTCTTCCAGATTTATCAACAGTTTTACACCCTGTCACAGAGTTGCTTAAGAGAGACGTTGCCTGGGTCTGGGGACCTTCACAAGAAAAAGCTTTTCTGCATGCCAAGTCCCTGCTGGGGTCTGCCCCAGTGCTGGGGTTCTACGACCCTTCAAAAAAGTCTGTGGTTAGTGCCGATGCAAGCAGTTATGGGTTGGGGGCTGCACTCCTGCAGCTGAATGACAACAAACTACAGCCTATCGCCTACTGTTCCCGCACACTGACGGCTGCGGAGTCAAAATACGCCCAAATTGAGAAAGAGTGCCTGGCTGCAGTTTGGGCCTGTGAGCGCTTTCAGCGTTATATAGTGGGTTTGGAGAAATTTAGCCTGGAAACTGACCACAAACCGCTAGTCCCTCTAATCAATTCTTATGACATTGACAAAACACCTTTGAGATACCAGAGACATTTAATGAGACTGCTCAGGTTCAATGTTCAGGCAGTGCATGTGCCGGGGAAACAACTGGTTTTTCCAGATACACTATCCAGGCTCCCGCTAGCTGCTGCCGAAGAATCCTTCACGGAATCGGATGTGAAAGTGTATGTTGATTCAGTTCTGGTCTGTAAGTCCATTTCTTCAAGGAAACTGGAAGAGATAAAGAAAGAGACATATTTGGACACAGATCTGCAAGAAGTTATACGGTACATAAAAGAAGGCTGGCCCGAGAGCCGGGCAGCCTGGATGTCTTTAAATGCTTACCAGCCAGAGAGGTCACAGCTCACGGAGCTGGAGGGGTTGGTGCTGTTCCAAGACCGCATTGTAATTCCTGTCAGCATGAGGAAGGAGATGTTAGACAGGATTCACGATGGCCACTTAGGCATTACAAAGTGCAGAGAAAGGGCAGCTACAGCTGTGTGGTGGCCTGGGATCAGCTCCAACATTGCAAATCATGTGTCTAAATGTGCCTTTTGCCGGGAACGCCGGCCTACTCAGAGAAGGGAGCCCTTGATGTCTACTCCGCTGCCTGCGGGGCCGTGGCAGAAAATAGCTGCTGATTTGTGTGAACTGCACAGGAAAAAGTTTCTTGTTGTGATCGACTACTATTCCAGGTATTTGGAAATTGCACCCCTGAATGATATCACAAGTCAGGCCGTTATCATTCGCCTGAAGAGCTTGTTCGCCCGCTGGGGCATTCCAATGGAGCTGGTGAGTGATAATGGTATGCAGTTCGCTTCTACAGAGTTCAGTGCTTTCAGCAGGGAATATGATTTTGTACATTCCACGTCAAGTCCACATTATCCACAGGCCAACGGAATGGCTGAAAGGGCAGTTCAAACAACAAAATTCTAAAGCAATCTGAGCCGTACCTAGCCCTCTTGTCATACAAGGCGACGCCCATTCAAGCCACCGGGTTTAGCCCGGCACAGCTGATGCTAGGACGCAAGATTCGCACCACTTTACCCTCAGTGGGTGTCTTCAAGCCGCCTGGCCCTGTTCCTCGGGACGAAGTCCTTAGGAGGGATGAAGAGGCCAAAAAGGGTTAACAAGGAGGATCATACTAGCAGCAAAGCGTAAAAACTCACAGCATACAGATACTCTAAATAGCCAATAGAGACCGATATCTTAGTTCGATACTGAATGGACAAATTTTCAGACAGAACTTCCCTCTTCACCTGCCACACCGCAAACGAACAACCCCTTATATTCAGTTTTCAGCGTTACCTTGAATCTGTGATGCGCTGCTGTATATTCTCCTGGGGCGGCTTACATTCGGTCTGGCAGAGGTGGCGACCACAGAGTGAGTGCGACCGTCAACCTCAATCCTTTCACCGGTAATCCCAAACGCGGGTGCAGGGCTTACTTCCGGAAGTGACGTCAGGTCACCGGTCTCCGTAACCGTTCCGTTATTCTCTGGCTGTATTGGTGGGTATGATGGCAAATGCTCAAACCAGCTTACCAGGACCTAGGAATAAGGGCTCCTCACGACCCTTAAAAATTGCAGAAATAGAAAAAAGGAAACGGTCCCAAAGAGGTAAGCTAAAAACGAATACTTTATTGTTCCATTAAAACAGGCGTAGAATATAGAAAAACATTTTAAAAATGTGATGGAAAAGGGTCTAACGCGTTTCGGCTAGCTGTTGCCGTATTCATAGACCATATCCTATGACCACAAACTTAGTTGTTATATAGATCTATAGTTAATTAGTTAATTAATTCTACCTGCTAGACTTAACTCCTTACACGCTAACTGCTTGAATATGGATAAGGCCAGATTATGAAGAGGTTATATCAGACAGCTATCATACATATTAGGACTTGTTTATAAATTAACATTGAAATAATTCAGGAACAAAAACAACTTTTAAATTTGTATGTTCATAATTAAACTGAAAAAATATAATCCTGTGTTCAAAACATTGCAAAAATATTCCTATATATATGTAATTTAAACAAACAAATTATTTCACATATGTATACAGAGCTTAGGGATAGAGAGACCTGAAAATCAGTACAAAATATATCATCACAAATAAATTCAGTATATATTTAAAGAATCAAGGCATTAAGTTCAAATTAACTACATATAATAAATATATAGACAATTTGTCAAATATTTATGAAACTTATCTTGAAACATTCTATCAAAAATATATACAATTAGACAACAACTGAATATCTGGATATGATTCTAATGACTTTATTACTCCCAAAAATTTACAAGGTCATATTCAGAATTATACCCCATGGGGACCTGCGTCTTCAATTTAAATATCCAATAGACCTCTTGTCTACCTAGAATTTGTGATCTATCTCCTCCTCGACTTGGGGTTTTAACAGCTTCAATGATGTTCCAGCTGAAAGATTTAACAGATTGATTATGCTCAAAAATAAAGTGTCTGCTCAATTCTGAGCAGGGTACCTTATTTCTTATATCTCCTAGATGTTCTCTAATGCGTGTTCTCACATCACGCGTCGTGAGACCCACGTATTGACCCTTACAAAGTGTACATTCAGCTAAGTAAATCACATAGCAAGAACTGCAATTGACACATCCCTGTACATTAAAGCTTTCTCCTGTCACATGTGATGTAAAGGTACTTGTAACATTGTGGTACTCACATGCTTTACAGCGACTACTGCCGCATTTAAAACTGCCACTGTGTTTTAACCATGAGCTATCATCTCTATTCTTTTTAGTTTTAAGCATGCTGGGCGATAGCACATTAGCCAATGTGCTATTCTTAGAATAAACAAATTTACAGCCATCACTTATAATATCCTTCAATATATCGTCTCCATATAAAATGGGAAGATATTTTTTTATAATACCACAAATGTCATTATATTGATTAGAATATTTAGTGATAAATATAGGTCTTGTGTCCACTTTCTGAACTTTTTTATTTTGTAGTAGATCTTTCCTCTTATAGTTATCAACCTCTTTTTTGATTCTCAAAACTTCCGTTTTCTGATAACCTCTTTCTGTCAGACGCTCAACTAAATGTTCACTTTCCCTTGCATAGTCTGTTTCCTTAGAGCAATTTCTTCTTACTCGCATCATCTGACCTTTTATGATGCCTTTAAATACATGTCTGGGATGACTACTGGTGGCATATAATAGGGCATTACCAGCAATGGGTTTTCGATATAAGGTAGTATTTACACAGCTATGGACAATTTCTCCCTTTAATACAATATCCAGAAAGTTGATTTCCTCTCTATTCCATTCTTTGGTGAATTTTAAACCCATATGGTTAGTGTTAAGATAGTTCACAAACATATCTGCCTCAATCTCATCACCTTCCCATATCAATATAAGGTCATCAATGAACCTTTTATATTGAATTATATGTCTGCTAAAAGGGTTGTTGTCACTATAGATATATGTTTCCTCAAGCCATCCCATTACCAGGTTCGCATATGAGGGTGCAAAACGTGCCCCCATAGCCGTCCCTTGTTGTTGCACAAAGTAATCATTTTCAAAAAGAAAACTATTGTGCTGAAGCAAAAATTCTATTACCTTCAGCACATATAGTTTAAAATCATCATTCATTTTGATGTCTCTATCCAAGTAGTATTGTACAGCTTGCAGACCTATAGTGTGTGGAATGGATGAATATAATGAAATGGCATCTATAGTTAACCAACTATAATTTTCATACCACTCATGCTCTCCAAAGATATTTAGGACATGAGTGGTGTCTCTTGTATAGCTGCTCAATCCAAGAACATAAGGCTGTAGTATATCATCTACCCATTCTGATAGATGTTCCAATAGGGAACCATTACCGGACACAATCGGTCTTCCCTTTATATCGTTTAATCCTTTATGTGTCTTGGGTAGGTGATAGAACACAGCCGTTCTAGGATGTTCAATATACAAATAGTCAAAGGTAGACTTGTCAATGAAGCCATATCTCCTGCCTTCATTGAGAAGTTTAAGCAGTTGTCTTTGAAAATCAAAACGTGGACTAAAGGAGACCTTCTTATAGACATTAGTGTCTTCCAATTGCCTCTTAGCTTCTCCTATATACCATGCCTTGTCACAGACAACAACACTATTGCCTTTATCAGCTCTCTTAATGACAATGTTCTCATTTTGTTCAAGGGCTCTTAGTGCATCTCTTTCCCTTTTAGTGAGGTTGTTAGTAGTGTGTGTCTTAAATTCATTTAACATGGTTAAATCCTCAACCACTCTTTTCTGAAACAACTCCAATTGCTTACCCCTAGATTGTAGGGGATAAAAGTTAGACTTACATTTATAACCAACATTTTTATTTTTATTTAATGAATTCTCATCTACTGTGAAACTTTCTCCTTCCATTAACAATTGTTCTAGATCTTTATATGCACAAACATCTTGAAAACTCATGCTACTGGCTGCATTGCTAGCCATAGTATTAACATGGGTTCCAACAGTCTCTCTATTTTCATTCTCTTTGTAAAAATGTTTTTTTAGGGTTAGTGACCTTACAAATTTGTTTATATCCAAGATTGTCTGAAAGAGACCGAAATCTTTTGATGGACAGAAACTGAGCCCATAACTTAAAACTCTTTCTTCGGTCTCACTTAGACAGTACTTGGATATATTTATCACTGTGTTTAAACATATTTGCGATTGTGTTTGTTTTCCCTCAGAGTGTATCTTTCTTGTTTCTTCTCTATTTTTCTTTGATCTTTTAGAATCGTTTGCCGACCCCAAGATCATAAAAGGAGGGGGTCGGCAAACGATTCTAAAAGATCAAAGAAAAATAGAGAAGAAACAAGAAAGATACACTCTGAGGGAAAACAAACACAATCGCAAATATGTTTAAACACAGTGATAAATATATCCAAGTACTGTCTAAGTGAGACCGAAGAAAGAGTTTTAAGTTATGGGCTCAGTTTCTGTCCATCAAAAGATTTCGGTCTCTTTCAGACAATTTTGGATATAAACAAATTTGTAAGGTCACTAACCCTAAAAAAACATTTTTACAAAGAGAATGAAAATAGAGAGACTGTTGGAACCCATGTTAATACTATGGCTAGCAATGCAGCCAGTAGCATGAGTTTTCAAGATGTTTGTGCATATAAAGATCTAGAACAATTGTTAATGGAAGGAGAAAGTTTCACAGTAGATGAGAATTCATTAAATAAAAATAAAAATGTTGGTTATAAATGTAAGTCTAACTTTTATCCCCTACAATCTAGGGGTAAGCAACTGGAGTTGTTTCAGAAAAGAGTGGTTGAGGATTTAACCATGTTAAATGAATTTAAGACACACACTACTAACAACCTCACTAAAAGGGAAAGAGATGCACTAAGAGCCCTTGAACAAAATGAGAACATTGTCATTAAGAGAGCTGATAAAGGCAATAGTGTTGTTGTCTGTGACAGGGCATGGTATATAGGAGAAGCTAAGAGGCAATTGGAAGACACCAATGTCTATAAGAAGGTCTCCTTTAGTCCACGTTTTGATTTTCAAAGACAACTGCTTAAACTTCTCAATGAAGGCAGGAGATATGGCTTCATTGACAAGTCTACCTTTGATTATTTGTATATTGAACATCCTAGAACGGCTGTGTTCTATCACCTACCCAAGACACATAAAGGATTAAACGATATAAAGGGAAGACCGATTGTGTCCGGTAATGGTTCCCTATTGGAACATCTATCAGAATGGGTAGATGATATACTACAGCCTTATGTTCTTGGATTGAGCAGCTATACAAGAGACACCACTCATGTCCTAAATATCTTTGGAGAGCATGAGTGGTATGAAAATTATAGTTGGTTAACTATAGATGCCATTTCATTATATTCATCCATTCCACACACTATAGGTCTGCAAGCTGTACAATACTACTTGGATAGAGACACCAAAATGAATGATGATTTTAAACTATATGTGCTGAAGGTAATAGAATTTTTGCTTCAGCACAATAGTTTTCTTTTTGAAAATGATTACTTTGTGCAACAACAAGGGACGGCTATGGGGGCACGTTTTGCACCCTCATATGCGAACCTGGTAATGGGATGGCTTGAGGAAACATATATCTATAGTGACAACAACCCTTTTAGCAGGCATATAATTCAATATAAAAGGTTCATTGATGACCTTATATTGATATGGGAAGGTGATGAGATTGAGGCAGATATGTTTGTGAACTATCTTAACACTAACCATATGGGTTTAAAATTCACCAAAGAGTGGAATAGAGAGGAAATCAACTTTCTGGATATTGTATTAAAGGGAGAAATTGTCCATAGCTGTGTAAATACTACCTTATATCGAAAACCCATTGCTGGTAATGCCCTATTATATGCCACCAGTAGTCATCCCAGACATGTATTTTAAGGCATCATAAAAGGTCAGATGATGCGAGTAAGAAGAAATTGCTCTAAGGAAACAGACTATGCAAGGGAAAGTGAACATTTAGTTGAGCGTCTGACAGAAAGAGGTTATCAGAAAACGGAAGTTTTGAGAATCAAAAAAGAGGTTGATAACTATAAGAGGAAAGATCTACTACAAAATAAAAAAGTTCAGAAAGTGGACACAAGACCTATATTTATCACTAAATATTCTAATCAATATAATGACATTTGTGGTATTATAAAAAAATATCTTCCCATTTTATATGGAGACGATATATTGAAGGATATTATAAGTGATGGCTGTAAATTTGTTTATTCTAAGAATAGCACATTGGCTAATGTGCTATCGCCCAGCATGCTTAAAACTAAAAAGAATAGAGATGATAGCTCATGGTTAAAACACAGTGGCAGTTTTAAATGCGGCAGTAGTCGCTGTAAAGCATGTGAGTACCACAATGTTACAAGTACCTTTACATCACATGTGACAGGAGAAAGCTTTAATGTACAGGGATGTGTCAATTGCAGTTCTTGCTATGTGATTTACTTAGCTGAATGTACACTTTGTAAGGGTCAATACGTGGGTCTCACGACGCGTGATGTGAGAACACGCATTAGAGAACATCTAGGAGATATAAGAAATAAGGTACCCTGCTCAGAATTGAGCAGACACTTTATTTTTGAGCATAATCAATCTGTTAAATCTTTCAGCTGGAACATCATTGAAGCTGTTAAAACCCCAAGTCGAGGAGGAGATAGATCACAAATTCTAGGTAGACAAGAGGTCTATTGGATATTTAAATTGAAGACGCAGGTCCCCATGGGGTATAATTCTGAATATGACCTTGTAAATTTTTGGGAGTAATGAAGTCATTAGAATCATATCCAGATATTCAGCTGTTGTCTAAATGTATATATTTTTGATAGAATGTTTCAAGATAAGTTTCATAAATATTTGAGAAATTGTCTATATATAATTTGAACTTAATGCCTTGATTCTTTAAATATATACTGAATTTATTTGTGATGATATATTTTGTACTGATTTTCAGGTCTCTCTATCCCTAAGCTCTGTATACATATGTGAAATAATTTGTTTGTTTAAATTACATATATATAGGAATATTTTTGCAATGTTTTGAACACAGGATTATATTTTTTCAGTTTAATTATGAACATACAAATTTAAAAGTTGTTTTTGTTCCTGAATTATTTCAATGTTAATTTATAAACAAGTCCTAATATGTATGATAGCTGTCTGATATAACCTCTTCATAATCTGGCCTTATCCATATTCAAGCAGTTAGCGTGTAAGGAGTTAAGTCTAGCAGGTAGAATTAATTAACTAATTAACTATAGATCTATATAACAACTAAGTTTGTGGTCATAGGATATGGTCTATGAATACGGCAACAGCTAGCCGAAACGCGTTAGACCCTTTTCCATCACATTTTTAAAATGTTTTTCTATATTCTACGCCTGTTTTAATGGAACAATAAAGTATTCGTTTTTAGCTTACCTCTTTGGGACCGTTTCCTTTTTTCTATTTCGCCAAAAAGGGTTATCGTTTCTTCTACGACAGGAGACATTCTGTCAGGCCTTTACAGGAACTGAAAGCGGGCCAAAGTGTCAGAATTAAACTGGATGATGAGAAGAAATGGAAGACGCCTGCTACGGTAGTGGGCCGCTCTCTAGAACCTAGGTCTTACACAGTCCTTACAGAGGGAGGGACGGTTACACGCCGTAACTGAAGACATCTTCAGCCTGTACCTGAGAGTCTGGAACCGGATACCTCAGTACCACCGCCGGTGGGATCCCCTGTTCTAAGAGAGGTGCCTTCCCCTCAGCAAGATCACAGCGGGGATATATCTTTGCCTCCAGCAGACTCTTGTTCACCATCTTCTGTATCAGAGGACAGTTCATGCAAAGTTACATCAAGCGGAAGAGTGGTGAAACTTCCAGCCCGATACAGGGACTGACTTTAGCTAGAACAGTGACCGGAAGTATGGGCAGAATAATCCCATGGTCACTGTGGACTAGGGTAGTCTACCTCGATGTCCAAGTCAGGATGTAATTTATTTGTTCATGTTTTCTAATCTATCTGTTTTTATAATGTTCAAAAACAAAAATGTTGTTGTATACCCTGTTGGTGTACTTTGTTATTTATTATATGCAAATGTATGCTTTGCCTTTGAAAAAGGGGAAGATGTGATGATAGCAGGATGTGATGTCACTAGTATGTGGGCGGGGCTTAGGTCCGGTGTCTGTGTCGCAGTTAGTTTAGTACAATCAACCTGACTAGATGTGTATTGTTATGCTCTGCAATAAAATAGAGTTGTACCATCATTGCTGTGTCCTGCATATGTCCTGCATCTCATGACAGGGGTTAATAGGATTATTATAGCGGCAGTGTGGGCGGACGTCAGATTAGGGGTTAATAATATTTAAATAGTGTTTGTGATGAGGGATGGCGGTGGTTTAGGGGTTAATAGGTTTATTATAGTGGAGACGATGTCAGGGAGCAGCCGAATAGGGGTTAATACATTTTATTAGTGGCGGCGATGTAAGGAGCGGCAGATTAGGGGTTAATAAATGTATTATAGTGTTTGCGATGTGGGAGGGCCTCAGTTTAGCGGTTATCAGGTAGTTTATGGGTGTTAGTGTACTTTGTAGCACTTTAGTTATGAGTTTTATGTTACAGCTTTGTAGTGTAAAACTAATAACTACTGATGGCGTTACGGATCTTGTCATTTTAGGCTGTAACGCTCGCTTTCTAGCCTCACCGCAAAACTCGTAATACTGGCGCTATGGGAATCCCATGAAAAAACGTCATATTTATGAGTGCGGGACTGACGTTGCTTTACAGGCTTAAAGGTGTGTGGTTCACCTATACCGACAAGACTTGTAATAGCTGAGGTGCTGTTTTAACGCTGAAAAGCTGGAAACGCAAAACTCGTAATCTAGGTGAATTTCTTTTAAAGTATTCCCTTAGGGACCTCGTAGTACTGATGAGGTTACTTACAGAACCCTGACAGACCTGGGAGCTTTAGTTAATTGGGCCCTTGTTATGAAAAAAAAAAATGTATATATAATGTATATGTAATGATTTCATCTACATAAATCATATTTGCAAATGTTATATTGACTGGTTAAAAAATTGCATTTCTTTCCAATAGCTACATTACCTTTCAAAATAATTTCCATTTCAATAAACTATAGAAAAAAATCACAAGTCTTCATCATCAAAGAATCAATTTTCATGGCTGTCACACATCTCTGCAGATAATAAACCCCTTAAACTGAAAACAGATGATATTCTAACAAAAAATCCACAGCTTGTCCACTAAGCTAAAAGTGTTCTTATGAAAAATACTGTATGCGACATGGAATGGCTGATTGATCTTACATTTTGCTTTCAATATCTTGCAGTCATATTGTTAGCCTATTGACTGTTAGGAGAAATTTAAATAAAATATATAAACTTTATTCAATATACAAAATCTTGAAACTGTTACTAATTTAAAATAGAGTTTTTGTGCAAATTTATATTGTTACTGTATGCCAGATAGTTTACCAATACTGTAGCTAGGAAATATTTACAATTTCAGAGTTTAGAGAAAATAATACAGTACTATTTCTTCTAGAATAAAATTAATGTAAAGTTGTTGGAATGGAAGCATTTATGAGTTGTGAGATCCATTTGTTATATTAATGACTTTTGAAAAGGTAGTTGATTTAGCATTTGGGTAAGAATGTCAAATTGGCATTGTGTTAAATTTGAAAATGGTTGAACCACATTTATTTAAATGTTATAAATACATGAATGGTTCTAAAATGAGCATCTGGCAAAGTGCCATATAGCTCTATGGGGTTATTTGTCTCTAATTAATTTGACATGTAACATAGATGTAGTTCATTTTGAAATAATTGCAGGCCAAAACTGTTAGGTCAAGTTACAGTTCTAGAAATTCTATTAGAAATGTTCTTCTTGCCATGAGAACAAATGCGTGCAGCTTAAGAAATAAATTACCTGAACTCACTTCAATAATGACTAGAGACAACTTGGATTTTGTAGCTATAACGGTATAATACGTCTCATGATTGGGACATAGACATACCTGGATACAAGTTATTTAAAAATAATCAGAGTATGAAAGAAAGGTGGAAAGGTTCTACTGTATGTAAAAGAAAATATAAAGGTTACTGAAATTGTAGGAACTAATGATGATGTGGAAAGTATTTAAGTGACTGTGGAAATTGTGGATACAACTGTTTTTAGGAACGGGATTATATAAAGGCCTCCATTACAGGATTAAAGACTGGACAATCTGTTAATAGAAGAAATAACCACAATGAACATGAAGGGTAAGGTTATAGTAGCGGGGGGCTTTAATGTGCCAGATACAGACTGGAAGATTCCCTCTGCTAGATCAGCTAGACGCAGATATATTATTCAATCCTTGTATGGAGAATTACTTGGGGTTGCTGTGTTCCTTGTTCAGAGAGGAATTGCCTGGTATTTCGGTGCTGGACTGACCGTAATAGGCGGGATCAGACTGATATACTCCAGGAAAGTTCTACTCTGTGAAAAGCATTACTGGGCTAAAAGAAGCTGCACCCAAGTGGTAAATCGCCATAGAACAGGCTAACAATGGTATTAAGTTGGTTGTTCATTCCTGTGAGTGCACTTCTCTCTGTATGTACTTGAGCAATTAGTTAGGAACCAACTTGAAAAGAAGCTATATGAGATAAAATACTAAACAATGATACAGCATCATATGTGTATGTAGGTGAGAGAACATAGGGTCAAGTGATTATGAATCTGTTTGGTTTAGTATTCATGTGCAGGCCCTGTCCACCTAGACTAAAACAAAAGCTTTAGACTTTAGGAAGGCTGAATTTTCATACATGGTAGAATTCCTCACCAACTATTTAAAAGGGCAAACTCTTAAAATGGGGGCACAAGAACAGTGGACATTTTTGAAGGGTCCCATTTTAGATGCAACTGCAAACTGTAATTTGCATGTCTGTAAAAGTAAAAGAAAGAGGAAGCCATATGGTTTTCCAAAGAAGTAGCTCATGCTTTAAAGACAAAAAAAGATAGCTTATAAAAATTACAGACAAACACAGTATGATGATAATATGCAAATATGGAGACGCCAACAAAAAAAGACTGAGCAGTTAATAAGGAAGGCTAACATTCATGTGGAAGAGAAGATAGCACAGTCAGTAAAACATGGGGACAAAACCTTTTTATATATATGATTAAAAGGAGAAAAACTAACGGCTAGATTACGAGTTGTGCATTAAGGTAAAAAAGCAGCGTTAACGCTGCTTTTTTACGCCCGCTGCTATTATGAGTCTTGTAGATATAGTTGTCCCGCACACTTTTTTGGCCTTACCGCAAACCTACTTACATAAACTTCGTAAAGCCTTTTTTCTATGCGACTTCCATAGCGCTGGTATTACGAGTTTGCCTGGGAGGCCAAAAAGTGAGTGGTACAGCCTCTACTGACAAGATTCCTAATGCATTCTAAAGTCAGTAGTTATAAGTTTTACACTACAACGCTGTAGCATAAGACTCATAACTAAAGTGCTACAAAGTACACTAACACCCATAAACTACCTATTAACTCCTAAACTGAGCAAACACTGAAATACATTTTTTAACCCCTAATCTGCCGCTCCGGACATCGCCACCACTATAATAAACATATTAACCCCTGAACCGCAGCACTCCCGCCTCGCAAACACTAGTTAAATATTATTAACCCCTAATCTGCTGCCCCCAACATCGCCACCTCCTACATTATACTTATGAACCCCTAATCTTCCGCTCCGGACATCGCCGCCACCTACATTATAATTATTAACCCGTAATCTGCTGCCCCCAACATCGCCGCCACCTACATTATACTTTAACCCCTAATCTTCCGCTCTGGACATCACCGCCACCTACATTATATTTATTAACCCACTAATCTGCTGCCCCAACATCGCCGCCACCTACTACATTTATTAACCCCTAATCTGCCGTCCCCAACATCGCCGCCACTATTCTAAATTTATTAACCTTTTAAACCTAAGTCTAACCCTAACCCTAACACCCCCTAACTTAAATATAATTTAAATAAATCTAAATAAAATTAATATCATTAACTAAATTATTCCTATTTAAAACTATATACTTACCTATAAAATAAACCCTAGGCTAGCTGCAATATAACTAATAGTTACATTGTAGCTAGTTTAGGGTTTATTTTTATTTTACCAGCAAGGTTGTATTTATTTTAACTAGGTAGAATAGTTACTAAATAGTTATTAATTATTTAATAACTACCTAGCTAAAATAAAGACAAATTTACCTGTATAATAAAACCTAATCTAAGTTACACTAACACCTAACACTACACTACAATTAAATAACTTACCTAAATTAAATACAATTAAATAAATTAAATACAATTAGCTAAATTACAAAAACAAACAAACATTATATTACAGAAAATAAAAAACAAATTACAAAATCTTTAAACTAATTACACCTAATCTAAGAGCCCTATAAAAATAAAAAAGCCCCCACAAAATAACCCCCCTAGCCTAAACTAAACTATCAATAGCCCTTAAAAGGGCCTTTTGCGGGGCATTGCCCCAAAGATATCAGCTCTTTTACCTGTAAATAAAAAATACAAATACCCCTCCGACAGTAAAACCCACCACCCACACAACCAACCCCCCAAATAAAAGCCTAACTAAAAAAAACTAAGCTCCCCATTGCCCTGAAAAGGGTATTTGGATGGGCATTGCCCTTTAAAGGGAATTTAGCTCTATTGCTGCCCAAAGCCCTAACCTAAAAATAAAACCCACCCAATACACCCTTAAAAAAATCCTAACACTAACCCACGAAGATTCAGTTGCTGGGAGAAGTCTTCATCCAAGCGGCAAGATGTCCTCAACGAAGCCGGCAGAAGTGGTCCTCCAGACGGGCAGAAGTGGTCCTCCAGACGGGCAGAAGTCTTCCCCCAGATGGCATCTTCTATCTTCATCCTTCCGACGCGGAGCAGCTCCATCTTCAAGACATCCGGCGCGGAGCATCCTCTTCAATCGACGGCTTCTTCTGTTTCTTTAAGTGACGTCATCCAAGATGGCGTCCCTTAGATTCTGATTGACTGATAGAATTCTATCAGCCAATCGGAATTAAGGTAGACAAAATCCTATTGGCTGATGCAATTGGATGATGTCACTTAAAGGTACATTCATTCCAAAGAAGCAGTCGATTGAAGATGGAGCCACTCCTCGACGGAAGAATGAAGATAGAAGATGCTGTCTGGATGAAGACTTCTGCTTGTCTGGAGGACAACTTCTGCCCGTCTGGAGGACCACTTCTGCCGGCTTCGTTGAGGACATCTTGCCGCTTGGATGAAGACTTTTTTAGTTAAGGTTTTATTTGGGGGGTTCGTTGTGTGGGTGGTGGGTTTTACTGATGGGGGGGTATTTGTATTTTTTATTTACAGGTAAAAGAGCTGATTTCTTTGGGGCAATGCCTCGCAAATGGCCCTTTTAAGGGCTATTGATAGTTTAGTTTATACTAGGTTTTTTTTATTTTGTGGGGGCTTTTTATTTTTATAGGGCTCTTAGATTAGGTGTAATTAGTTTAAAGATCTTGTAATTTGTTTTTTATTTTCTGTAATTTAGTGGGGTTTTTTTGTAATTTAGCTAATTGTATTTAATTTATTTAATTGTATTTCATTTAGGTAAGTTATTTAATTGTAGTGTAGTGATAGGTGTTAGTGTAACTTAGGTTAGGTTTATTTTACAGGTAAATTTGTCTTTATTTTAGCTAAGTAGTTATTAAATAGTTAATAACTATTTAGTAACTATTCTACCTAGTTAAAATAAATACAAACTTGCCTGTAAAATAAAAATAAACCCTAAGCTAGCTACAATGTAACTATTAGTTTTATTGTAGCTTGCTTAGGGTTTATTTTATAGGTAAGTATTTAGTTTTAAATAGGAATAATTTAGTTAATGATATTAATTTTATTTAGATTTATTTAAATTATATTTAAGTTAGGTGGTGTTAGGGTTAGGGTTAGACTTAGGTTTAAAAGGTAAATAAATTTAGAATAGTGGCGGTGACGTTGGGGACGGCAGATTAGGGGTTAATAAATGTAGGTAGGTGGCGGCGATGTTAGGGGCAGCAGATTAGGGGTTAATAAATATAATGTAGGTGTCGGCGATGTTGGGGGCAGCAGATTAGGGGTTAATAAATATAATGTAGGGAGCGGCGATGTCCGGAAAGGCAGATTAGGGATTAATAAGTATAATGCAGGTGTCGGCGATTTCGGGGGCGGCAGATTAGGGGTTAATAAGTGTAAGGTTAGGGGTATTTAGACTCAGGGTTCATTTTAGGGTGTAAGATGTAAACATAACTTTAGTTCCCCATAGGAATCAATGGGGCTGCTTTACTGAGTTTTACACTGCTTTTTTGCAGGTGTTAGACTTTTTCTTACCCGGCTCTCCCCATTGATGTCTATGGGGAAATCGTGCACGAGCACGTACAACCAGCTCACCCCTGACTTAAGCAGCGCTGGTATTGGAGTGCGGTATGGAGCACAATTTTGCTCAACACTCACTTCTTGCCTTTTAACGCCGGGTTTGTAAAAACCCATAATACCAGCGCTGTAGGAAAGTGAGCGGTGAGAAAAAACTGCACGTTAGCACCGCATAGCTTCTAACGCAAAACTAGTTATCCGGCCGTAAGGATTGGAATAGTAAAATTGAAAACAGTGGATTGTAGAATAGTAGAAGGGGATAAGCAAACTGCAGATGCCGCAATAATTACTGATGTTCTGTCTTCACAGTCCCTTCAGTACCAGGAATTTCAGAGAAAAACTCAAAAAAGTACCAGAATATTTTTTAGCATTTCTGTTATCGCTCCATTTAAACAAAGAGAGAGGCTTGTTTTTTTGTTTGTTTTTTACCTATAGTAACAAGGGAGAGCACCCTCACTCAGTATATCAACTGCCAGGGTGCTATTGTAATTAAATATAGATGAACCATACCTAAAATCGAACGACCAAGTCTGATTTGTCCCCGGGAGGGAGGCAAGAGACAACACCACCAAAGTGTTGAACCTGATTTCTCAAGCCAAAGCCGAGGGGACACCGCTGGTCCTGTTTGCAACAGATGCAGAAAAGGCCTTTGATAGGGTTAGATGGTCTTTTTTGAAAAGAGCTATGCAGGAAATGAATATCCCCGAGGCCTTTATTAAGATGACGCTTTCCCTTTACTTGAATCCCAACGCCAGAATAAGAGTCAACAACACCCTATCAGATTTGTTTGACATCAAAAACGGCACAAGGCAAGGCTGTCCACTCTCCCCTCTCCTGTTCGACATTTCAATAGAGGTTCTGGCACAAAAAATCAGAGAAAATTATGCCATCAAAGGGCTCCAAGTAGGCGATAATCATCACAAACAGGCTCTCTTTGCCGATGATATTCTTTTCACTCTGACCGAGGCCGAGAGCTCTGTTCCTGCTCTGGTTAAAGAACTTGAAGCCTATGGATCTATATCCAACTTTATTCTTAACATTAACAAATCCGAACTCCTCAACATTAACACCCCACAACACCATATCCAATTTCTTAAGAACAACTTTAATATCTCAATAGCCCAACAGAAACTTAAATATCTGGGAATATTCCTTTCAGCTTCCCCACAAGACTTATTTAAACTCAACTATCTCACCCTAAAACAAACAATCGCTAGAGACTTATCTACGTGGAAAAACAAACCACTTACTTGGTTAGGTAGAATGGGGGGGGGAAATGAATGTCCTACCCAGGATTTTATACATCCTCCAAACGCTTCCCATTCCCCTACAAAGAGGCTATCTAGAGCAACTTCAAGGTATAATTGAACAATTCATATGGGCGGGAATTAAGCCAAGAATCCCTAAAAAACTATGTACCTCCCAAGAGACAGAGGCGGTTTGGGGGTACCCAATTTAGTAGATTACAGAAGAGCTATCTTACTTCAACACATTGTGGAATGGTCACACAACTCCAATAGTAAGGCTTGGGTCGATCTAGATAGACATATATTCAAACTCAACAACATAGGGTCTCTGGCCTGGATCCCTCCTAATCATAGACCCAAAAACTGGTATAACTTCCCAATTGCCTCAGCAACATTCACAGAATGGGACAAAATTATAGCCACTAGCACCCATATCTCGTCAAGGCATAGCCCCCTAATATCTTTTGTGGAAAACCCTGACATTCCCTACCATAAACTAGGGTCCAAAATTAGGAATCCACTTAGCCTCAAATCAAACTCTATCCACTCCCTTGTCAACAAAGGCAAGCTAAAACCCCTATCTAGTCTAAAGGAAACACACGGTGAAATATTCTCCTCCTGGCTCCACTACTCCCAACTTCTTCACTACATCTCCCACCATAAACACAGAAAAGAATTAAGTAGGGAACTGACACCTTTTGAGAAAATCTGCACTGCTGCTAGCATTCCTAGAAGTCTCATTTCATTACTATATAAAATCCTGGGGCTTCCAGAAGCAGACACCCTCCCCTCATATACTGTTGCTTGGAGCAGAGAAATCGATGTAGACACTGACACAAAATCCTGGTTGAAGGCCTTCGCCATTACCAAAAGTTTGTCGGTTTCTGCTCAAATCCAAGAAATGCACTTAAAATTTCTCTGCAGATGGCATCTCACTCCAGCTAGGCTCCACAAAATCTTCCCCAAACTCAAAAGTTCATGCTGGAGGGGGTGTGGCGGGGAGGGCTCTCTTCATCATATCTGGAGTACCTGCCCGAAATGACACGATTTCTGGAGGGATATCTCTCGTGAGGCCTTCGAGCTGTTAAACACACAAATCCAGATCGATGTCGAGTCCCTTCTCTTTAGATCAATTCCCAAAACAAGCACTACTGCACACAAAGCCCTCTGGCTAATAATGATAAACGCGGCCAAAAAATGAATCTCCAGACACTGTAAAACACAAATCACCCCCTCCTTCCTGGACTGGAAAGCCCAAGTATCAGATCTCATTGCCCTAGAAAAATTCCACTATTTCCAAACCCACAACCTTGCCACCCACGAGATGATACAAGCAATCTGGAATAGATCCATTTAACCTCCCCAGCCATAATCTCACCCCCCTCCCCTTTTTTTTTTCCTCTTTCTCTCCTTCTCCCTCTTCTACCTTTTCCGCTTTTCTTCTCCCCCCTCCCCCTTACTTGTTTCACTACATTCTCTGTTTCTCCTACCCATTTATAAACATGCTACCCCATACGATAAAACTAGCCTAGTGCCCTTCAATGATTACTTTTATTTTTTCTGTGAAGAATTGATTTCATTGCACAATTATTTTGTTTCACTTTGTATGTAAAGATTCAACTGTTTCTCAAATGAGAGCATACCATGTTGCTTGTACATCATGTTATTTTACTTTCAATAAAGCTTGATTGAAAAAAAAAAAAAAGAACATGCTTACACTATATAATAGCAGGCTTACATATCATCCATTTGCTATGTAGTGTTCCCTCTACAGAGTTCAGACAAGAAATAACTGTAAAATGCATGCTGGGAATTAGAGTCCAAAACTGCAGTGACATTATACAGTAGGATATAGTAAACTATAAATTCCAGGATGCTTTGTAACTCCCAGAATACGGTGCTTCTTCCTCTAAAACTGAACTAATTAAAAGGCATAGAAACGGACATTCGATTTTCTTTTTTTTCCTGCAGTTTTACTCCAGGTGGGGAGGAATATCCATGGTGGGGCAGATGCCCCCTCTTGTACCCCCTTGTGGACACCCATGCTTAGCCAGTGTGCACTAAGGTAAATGATAACAGTTTCACAAGCACAGGCATTTAACATATTTAAAAAATAAAACAAAAAAACTGTTTATTGTAACGTTTTAGGGCCATTTCTCATCAGATCTTACAGACACAATATCACTCAAGGACACTTGTTTCAGTGCACTAGTTTTTTTCTTCCTCTACCTACATTTATTGCACATTCATTTACATGTTGGTGTTGGCTGGTAACCATTTTAAGAAAAATATTTTTTCATTGTTTTTTTTGGGGAATTTGTTATAGAAAATACTTTCATTCACTTTTTCCTATGGGGAAAGTTTTCATGGCAGCAGTTGAGCACCTGGACAGCAGCTTATATTTGTATAAAGTACAAGTAAAAGCTACAAGCCAGCAGAAACACATCCCCCCCACAATTTATTTTATTTATTTATTTTTTAACATAGTCAAGATTGTCAAGAACAAAAGTAAAGCTTACATATTTACTGGCTGACGCAGGGATCAATCAACTGAGAAGGACATTAGGCTTCATTATTGGATAGAGGAAAATAGCTTCTCTTGCCTTCAACCACGTGAAAAAATAAACTAATTATTTTTGTTACATGCATTAGTTTGCTATTTTGTTCCTTTAAAGGGCAGTTCTTCAGACTCATGTTATTCTTTAACAGTGATTGGTCTATAAAATACAAAACAGGATTTGTGTGGATACAAAGAACAAACAAAAAAACAGCGAAACAGGTTTAAATGTGATTGGTCAAAATGCTTAAAAAGCTAAAGCACATCTGTTTGAAAGGGTTAAATTAGGCCTATGAGGGTTGAGAAACTACTTTTGCACATTCCCTTGTTACAGTTGTTCAATATGTTAAATGCTGCAGATTTTTTTTATTTTTTATAATATAATTTCAATACCAAATCTCACATTATTCAGGTTAGCTAAATTGTGTTTTTGATCTTCAAAAAATACATCCTTTTAATATTAGTTAATAGGGTGTCTAACGGCATGCATGTTTGTATGTTTAAATAGGATGTCTTGCTATCATTGTCAGCTTGTTGTGATCTTGGTATCAAACAAACATAATTCATGTGCCCCAGAGTTTGTTTACTTTGATAAATATGGCACATTAACCTTTTGCTTTATAGTGTGTATATGTTTTTTATCTATTAAGGGCCATATTAGAGAAGAGTGCAATATTTGCTGTTGTGCGCTGGTATTGTAAATGAGGCGCAATGCAAACGTGACCTTGCATTTGCATTTTATGGAAGCTTTGCGCTCCCCATAGCGTGCTTCCATAGGCGCCAATGGAAGCCTTGTTCTCATGCCGATAGTCATGGCAGAGAACATAGCTCAGCGAAGGGAGTAAGTCTCACAGCGATGGGCAGCAAAGTGTAAATATATATGTGTATAAATATATATATTTATGTGTTTATATGTGTACATATATGCAATTATGTATTTGTGTGTGTTTATGTCTCTTTCTCTCTCTCTCTTTATATATTTATATATATATATATATATATACATGTGTGTGTATAATATAATAGTCTATAGGCATGTGAGTGCATTTGTATGCGTGTGGAAGCTGAATGCAAATCTCTAGAATCAATATACTCTCGACATTGTAATTTTGCTTGTCTTTAATTGTGTCTATTTTTTATAAGTATATTGCAAGTTGACAAGGGAAATAATTAATTTGTCTTGTTTTCATGCATTATTATTATAATTTATTATTATCATTTATTTGTATAGCGCCGCCAAATTCTGTAGCGCTGGGTATAATGATAAGGGTATACAATGACATGGATTTGTGATAAAATACAAAACATAGAAACACTAAACAAATCTAGTACAGGAGGTAAAGGGCCCTGCTCCGGAGAGCTCACAGTCTACAGGTTTAGGGTGCAGAGACATAAGTTTGGGGTAGCTTGTCGGTTGTAGTTGCAGCAGTGAGTCAGGCAGTTCATGTATTAGTTTGGTTCGGATGAGGGATGGAGGTGGATTTTCAAGGAGCGTCTGAAGCTATACAAGGTTGAAGACGGTCTTATGGAGCGGGTAGAGAGTTCCAGAGGACAGGAGTAGCACGTGTGAAGTCTTGGAGACGGGAGAGGGACGTAGAGATAACAGGAGTGGAGAGACGTAGGTCAGAGGTTAATTGAAGAGGACGGGATGGGGAATATTTCAGAGAGGAAATATAGTTGGGAGTTAGACTGTTGAGTGCTTTGTAAGTTAGGGTTAATACTTTAAATTGTATTCTGGAGTGCATGGGCAGAGCGGAGCAGCTTATGTAGATCGGCAACTTAGTGGGATGAGTCTAGCAGAAGCATTCATAATAGATTGGAAGGAGGAAAGGCGGTGTTTTGGAAGGCCATTTAGGAGTAGATTGCAATAATCAATGCATGACAAAACGAGGGAATGAATAAGTATTTTTGTATTTTTTTTGAGTAAGGAAGGGATGAATTCTGGAAATGTTGCGTAGGTGTGAACGGCAGGATTTGGTAAGTACTTGTATATGTGGGTTGAATGTGAACTCCAAGACAGCGGACCTGGGGTCAGGTGTTGAGAATAGAGTCTCCAACCGTCAGAGAAATGTCAGGTGTTGGATGTCTCGAAGAGGGGGGAATAAGAAGCAGCTCAGTTTTGGACAGATTGAGTTGGAGGTAGTGTGAAGACATCCAAGAGGAAATTGTAGAGAGGCAGTTAGAAATATGGTTGAGTAAAGAGGGAGAGATATGAGAGGAAAGATAGATTTGGGTATCATCAGCATATAAGTGGTACTGGAATCCAAAGGAGGCTATAAGTTTTTCAAGGGAGGATGTACAGAGAGAGAAAAGCATGGGGCCCAAGACAGAGCCTTGCGGTACTCCAACTGAGAGAAGCATAGGATCGCAAGATATGTTGTTAAAGGAAACTGAAAATGAGCGGTTTGAGAGATATGAAGCAAACCAGAAGAGGGCTGTGTCTCTGATGCCAAATCAATGTAGTATTTTTAGGAGGAGAGGATAGTTGACCGTGTCAAAAGCAGCGGATAGGTCAAGAAGAATTAGTAAGGAGTAGTGGCCTTTTGCTTGAGCTGATAGCAGGTCATTTGCTACTTTAGCAAGAGCAGTTTCTGTTGAGTGTTTAGGGTAAACCAGATTGTAGTGGATCAAGTAAGGAGTTAGTTGTGAGAAATTGAGTTAGCCAATTATAGACCAGTCCTTCCAATAATTTTGAAGCAAAGGGAAGTAAGTAAACAGTTCGATAGTTAGTTGTGGAGGGGTCAAGCGAGGGCTTTTTTAGGATTGGTATGATTGACGCATGCTTGAATGTATCAGGAAATGTGCCAGCGGTGAGAGATTGGTTAAAGAGATGAGTTAGGGTAGGGGTTAGTGAAGCAGAGATATAGGCAAGAAGTCATTAAGGAATAGGGTCAAGTGGGCAGGTTTGGGAGATGAATCAAGAACAGGAGTACAGAGACTTCTTCCTCTGTTACAGGAGGGAAGTAGCATAGAGTTTTGTTAATAGAAAGGTGGGTACAGGGGCATATTATGGCCTAGGCCAACAGATTTGGGAGGGAACCAAGCATCATTCAATTCTAAGGTACGCTCATGCTGCGCACATTGTTTAATCTGTGGTTTGGAGGTGGAGCTAGAGCTATCACTGAAGAGAAGCAATTCAGCATGGGACGCATCTTCCAAGGTAACAAGTGCCCCCCCCAACACCAATGTTTTTTATTAGTGGCTGCAGCAAAGGAAAGGAACGTTAGCTTTTACTCTAGTACTGTAAAATATAAGTTGTAGAACAGGACACAGCAAAAAAACAGTATAGTGTTTTGCTGAGTCAGTAATGATGAATGTATGGGTGACTCTTCATTGCAATACTTTGTACATGTCATGTAGACTTTATACATTTTGCTCATTTCACCTTTAAGTCTGCCTATTGAATGTCACATATTTGTTAAAAGGGATTTGTACACTAAAAAGATGCTTGGCTTGCAGAATACTATATATAGTATTCCCTCCCTCCCTTCTTTCCTTCCCTCCCTTCTTTCCTTCTCTCCCTTCTTTCCTTCTCTCCTTTCTTTCTTTCTTTCTTTCTTTCTTTCTTCCCTTCCCTCCCTCCCTCCCTCCCTCCCTCCCTTCTTTCCTTCCCTTTTCTCCTTTCCTTTCCCCCCTTCTCCTCTCTCTCTCCCTCCCTTCTTTCCTTTGCCTCCCTTTCTCCTATCCCATCTCTTCTCTCCCTCCCCTTCTTACCATTATCTCAGGAAGAAAATGGTATGTGAATGATGCATGCAAGAGTGTATGCAAATGTTTGCTAGACCTGGAAAACATTTACTTTGGAATTGTTATTAAAAAGAAATAAAATGTAATTTTACACCCTGACCAGAAAAATATTAAGGGGAATTTTTGGGTTTGAGGGGTGTGAGGAGCAGATATCTTTCCTAATGGTGTCAATTAATAAGCAGTAATCTGAGCAGTGAGGTTGGTAGTGGGCAGGGGAACAGGCAGATGTAGAAGGGAGTTAAAGTTTGAGAACAGCTTTCTGGGGTTGGATGCACGAGATGACACAAGGGAGGAAAAATAGACTTGTTTGGCCAGACTGAGCGCAGAGTTGAAGGACTTAAGGAGCCCGTGAACATCGCTGAATATATTTGGTCTGTTTGGTGTGCCACGGTTGCCGTCGAGTGATTAAGGTACAGCGAACAGTGTAGGGTTCAGCTTTGTCAAGTGTTGATTTTAGTGCCGAATTATACTGTAAATACATTAGGGGTGTTATCACAATAAATATTTTAGGGTTGTGATAACTGGAAAAAACACTGACAATATCCATCAACATTCAGAAATCATTATGTGCTGAAAACAAAAGTAAGATTGGGATCAACTCTATTTTTCTTTAGGACTTCAGTGCTTTTTTCAAATGAGCTGTTTGCTACATATTAGCCTTATGATGTTTGTGGATCTGTTCCTTTTATAATTTCTAGCCATTCTATACACACTATATTCTTAGGTTATTACAATATATCTTTATCATATCCCTATTATACTTTTTTATTTGAAGCTGAGTCATATTAAAAAAATCCTATGAATGTTCAACATTACATGAATAAAACATATCCTGGGGTCTGATTTTCATCCTTTTTTTTATTTTAAAATACTTTTTATTGAAGATTTTTGCAAAATACATACAAAGAAAGAAGTACTTTCATCATTACTATGACATTCTCATCCCTTCTGACATATAAGTATTCGGGGCCCTTCAATAATCCTTACGCCCACCTGTATACCCATCCAACTAACATATTACTAACTTGGGTAATCATTTCTTAGCACGTTTGCCCCTTGATCTTGACCTATTTTATATAGCCAGAGAGGTAGGTCTCATAAATGTGGGATGAGTAGCGTTCTTATCAAACATAATAAGGTCACTTAGGAAAGTAACAACTATAAACAAACCAAACAATTTCTCCCTCCTTTCATATATACAACAGTGTCTCTTTTTAAGAATAGTACAGTACCTGGGAATTGGAGACACTTCTTCCCACGACGCACCCCCGTCAACCCTGTATCAGCTCATGTGAGTTTCAGACTTTAGACGTTTGTTCTGGTCTGCCTATCCAGTATAGCCATACCTTTTGTACTGTTTCTCTATTGTTAAGAATTCCTGCTGCTTCCTCATACATGGTGTAGGTGTATTGTATTTTATTATATATTTCTGTCCATGTCGGTGTCCCTATCTTCCAGTATTTTGCGATACATATTCTTGTGACAGTGCATAGAATTCTAACGTAGGTATTCAGGTGCCTATGATAAGTTTCTATGGGTTCATGTAGTAGTGCTTGTTGTATGGTAAGAGTCACCTCCTCATCTAACATCTGGCCTATAAACGAAGATAGTTTACTCCATATTTCTTGTACAGCTGTGCAATCCCACCACATATGTTTATATGTACCTTTCTGTCCACATCCCCTGTAGCATAAATTACTCCCTTGAGGTTTGAAGTGTCCCAACCTAACTGGGGTCAAGTACCACCTGAAGGCTGTTTTTAGTGTGTTCTCTTTTAAATCAACGCTTAGTAAGCCCTTATCTCCCGATTGAAATATTATCTCCCACTCCTGTTTATGTTTTACTATGTCCAGCTCCCTTTCCCATGCAAGCATTACTTGTGTTTTGGGTTCAGATGGGGGGGATTGGATAGTTATATATAGCTTGGATATTGAGTGTTTGGGTCTATGTGGGCAAACACTAAAAATTTCTAAAGGTGTGGAGACCTTACTAGGTGCATTTTTGAGGAACTCTCGGAGAGAAGATTGCAGTTGTAAATATATGAACCAGTGTAGCTTGAGGGGGGCGATCTTCTCTTGTAGGTTAGTGAAAGGTATCAGTGCTCTCTTCTCTATTATGTCCGCTACTCTATAGAGACCTTTGTTTTCCCATTTTTCTAGGTATTTATGTGTATCTCCCTGCAATAGGTATCTAATTGGGGTCAGCAATGAGTTTTTAGGGAAGATGTCTTCTCTTTTCCTAGTTGTTGACCATAATTTAATGGTAAGGTCTCTGGTATGTGTATCTGAATGACATTTGTCAACCTTATGCTGCTGTGTGGCCCACAAAATGGAATCTGGGTACGTCCTCCCTTCTAATTCCGCCTCTAGGTTAGTCCAAACAGCTTCTCCCTCCCTCTTCAATAACATAGCATCTTGTGCTAATCTTGCTGCTCTATAGTAGTCCATTAAATTAGGTCCCCCGACCCCACCCAATGATCTATGTCTATGTACTAGGTGTCTAGAAATCCTCGCCATTTTAGTACCTCTTATGAAGGCTGAGAGATCCGTCTGTAGTCTTTTGATATCTGCATTGATAATCTTTATTGGCAGTGCTCTAAATAGGTAGAGCAATCAAGGTGAAATAGTCATTTTGACGGCAGCCATTCTTCCCATCCAGGAGAAGTTATATTTACGCCATTTTGCTATGTCTCGTCTGATTTTTTGAAACAGAGGTGGGTAGTTATATTTATATAAGTGTTGTGTTTGTTGTGAAAGATGAATCCCTAGGTATTTAAGTGTGTGCTTAACCCATCGAAAATCAAAGTTTAGCTCCAGTAACTTCTTAGTCTGGTGAGGAATAGCAATAGGGAGAACCTCACATTTGTCCGAATTAATTTTGTAACCTGAGATGGTCGAAAAGGATGCCAATAGTGCGTATAAGTTGGGTAGGGAGATGAGAGGTTTTGTAATGGTCAGTAGGATGTCGTCTGCGAATAGGGTCAGTTTATATTCTGATTGTGCTACTTTAACTCCCTCTATGTCTGGGTGCGTTCTAATTCTTGCTGCCAAAGGTTCAATGAAGAGCGCAAAAAGCAGGGGTGACAGGGGGCATCCCTGCCTCGTGCCGTTAAGTATGGGGAATATAGCGGATCTGTATCCTCCCGCAGTCAAATGAGCTTGGGGTTGCGAGTAGATAGCTTGAATAGCTGTCATAAAGGTGCCCTCAAAGCCCATTCTCAGTAAAACCTTGGTCATGAACCTCCAGTCAATTCTGTTGAACGCCTTCTCCACGTCCAACGATAGCAGCAGAGAAGGCGTCTTCTGTTTTTCTAGATGATAAATAATATTAGTGATTCTACGTAGGTTGTCTGGGGCTTCCCTATCTTTAATGAATCCTACTTGGTCTGGGTGGACTAAGCTGGGGAGAATCTCCTTAAGACGATTTGCTAATATCTTAGGCCTAGATTTAGAGTTCGGCGGTAGCCGTCAAAACCAGCGTTAGAGGCTCCTAACGCTGGTTTTGGCCGCCCGCTGGTATTTGGAGTCAGTGATTAAAGGGTCTAACGCTCACTTTACAGCCGCGACTTTTCCATACCGCAGATCCCCCTACGCCATTTGCGTAGCCTATCTTTTCAATGGGATCTTTCTAACGCTGGTATTTAGAGTCGTTTCTGCAGTGAGCGTTAGAGCTCTAACGACAAGATTCCAGCCGCCTGAAAAAAGCAGGAGTTAAGAGCTTTCTGGCTAACGCCGGTTCATAAAGCTCTTAACTACTGTACCCTAAACTACACTAACACCCATAAACTACCTATGTACCCCTAAACCGAGGTCCCCCCACATCGCCGCCACTCGATTAAAATTTTTAACCCCTAATCTGCCGACCGCCACCTACGTTATACTTATGTACCCCTAATCTGCTGCCCCTAACCCCGCCGACCCCTATATTATATTTATTAACCCCTAACATGCCCCCCACAACGTCGCCGCAAGCTACTTAAAATAATTAACCCCTAATCTTCCGACCGCAAATCGCCGCCACCTACGTTATCCCTATGTACCCCTAATCTGCTGCCCCTAACATCGCCGACCCCTATGTTATATTTATTAACCCCTAATCTGCCCCCCTCAACGTCGCCGACACCTGCCTACACTTATTAACCCCTAATCTGCCGACCGGACCTGAGCGCTACTATAATAAAGTTATTAACCCCTAATCCGCCTCACTAACCCTATCATAAATAGTATTAACCCCTAATCTGCCCTCCCTAACATCGCCGACACCTACCTTCAATTATTAACCCCTAATCTGCCGACCGGAGCTCACCGCTATTCTAATAAATGTATTAACCCCTAAAGCTAAGTCTAACCCTAACACTAACACCCCCCTAAGTTAAATATAATTTTTATCTAACGAAATAAATTAACTCTTATTAAATAAATGATTCCTATTTAAAGCTAAATACTTACCTGTAAAATAAATCCTAATATAGCTACAATATAAATTACATTTATATTATAGCTATTTTAGGATTAATATTTATTTTACAGGTAACTTTGTATTTATTTTAACCAGGTACAATAGCTATTAAATAGTTAAGAACTATTTAATAGTTACCTAGTTAAAATAATTACAAATTTACCTGTAAAATAAATCCTAACCTAAGATATAATTAAACCTAACACTACCCTATCAATAAAATAATTAAATAAACTACCTACAATTACCTACAATTAACCTAACACTACACTATCAATAAATTAATTAAACACAATTGCTACAAATAAATACAATTAAATAAACTATCTAAAGTACAAAAAATAAAAAAGAACTAAGTTACAGAAAATAAAAAAATATTTACAAACATAAGAAAAATATTACAACAATTTTAAACTAATTACACCTACTCTAAGCCCCCTAATAAAATAACAAAGACCCCCAAAATAAAAAATTCCCTACCCTATTCTAAAATACAAAAATTACAAGCTCTTTTACCTTACCAGCCCTGAACAGGGCCCTTTGCGGGGCATGCCCCAAGAAGTTCAGCTCTTTTGCCTGTAAAAAAAAACATACAATACCCCCCCCCCAACATTACAACCCACCACCCACATACCCCTAATCTAACCCAAACCCCCTTAAATAAACCTAACACTAATCCCCTGAAGATCTTCCTACCTTGTCTTCACCATCCAGGTATCACCGATCCGTCCTGGCTCCAAGATCTTCATCCAACCCAAGCGGGGGTTGGCGATCCATAATCCGGTGCTCCAAAGTCTTCCTCCTATCCGGCAAGAAGAGGACATCCGGACCGGCAAACATCTTCTCCAAGCGGCATCTTCTATGTTCTTCCATCCGATGACGACCGGCTCCATCTTGAAGACCTCCAGCGCGGATCCATCCTCTTCTTCCGACGACTAGACGACGAATGACGGTTCCTTTAAGGGACGTCATCCAAGATGGCGTCCCTCGAATTCCGATTGGCTGATAGGATTCTATCAGCCAATCGGAATTAAGGTAGGAATTTTCTGATTGGCTGATGGAATCAGCCAATCAGAATCAAGTTCAATCCGATTGGCTGATCCAATCAGCCAATCAGATTGAGCTCGCATTCTATTGGCTGTTCCGATCAGCCAATAGAATGCGAGCTCAATCTGATTGGCTGATTGGATCAGCCAATCGGATTGAACTTGATTCTGATTGGCTGATTCCATCAGCCAATCAGAATATTCCTACCTTAATTCCGATTGGCTGATAGAATCCTATCAGCCAATCGGAATTCGAGGGACGCCATCTTGGATGACGTCCCTTAAAGGAACCATCATTCGTCGTCTAGTCGTCGGAAGAAGAGGATGGATCCGCGCTGGAGGTCTTCAAGATGGAGCCGGTCGTCATCGGATGGAAGAACATAGAAGATGCCGCTTGGAGAAGATGTTTGCCGGTCCGGATGTCCTCTTCTTGCCGGATAGGAGGAAGACTTTGGAGCACCGGATTATGGATCGCCAACCCCCGCTTGGGTTGGATGAAGATCTTGGAGCCAGGACGGATCGGTGATACCTGGATGGTGAAGACAAGGTAGGAAGATCTTCAGGGGATTAGTGTTAGGTTTATTTAAGGGGGTTTGGGTTAGATTAGGGGTATGTGGGTGGTGGGTTGTAATGTTGGGGGGGGGGTATTGTATGTTTTTTTTTACAGGCAAAAGAGCTGAACTTCTTGGGGCATGCCCCGCAAAGGGCCCTGTTCAGGGCTGGTAAGGTAAAAGAGCTTGTAATTTTTGTATTTTAGAATAGGGTAGGGAATTTTTTATTTTGGGGGTCTTTGTTATTTTATTAGGGGGCTTAGAGTAGGTGTAATTAGTTTAAAATTGTTGTAATATTTTTCTTATGTTTGTAAATATTTTTTTATTTTCTGTAACTTAGTTCTTTTTTATTTTTTGTACTTTAGATAGTTTATTTAATTGTATTTATTTGTAGCAATTGTGTTTAATTAATTTATTGATAGTGTAGTGTTAGGTTAATTGTAGGTAATTGTAGGTAGTTTATTTAATTATTTTATTGATAGGGTAGTGTTAGGTTTAATTATATCTTAGGTTAGGATTTATTTTACAGGTAAATTTGTAATTATTTTAACTAGGTAACTATTAAATAGTTCTTAACTATTTAATAGTTATTGTACCTGGTTAAAATAAATACAAAGTTACCTGTAAAATAAATATTAATCCTAAAATAGCTATAATATAAATGTAATTTATATTGTAGCTATATTAGGATTTATTTTACAGGTAAGTATTTAGCTTTAAATAGGAATCATTTATTTAATAAGAGTTAATTTATTTCGTTAGATGTAAATTATATTTAAGTTAGGGGGGTGTTAGTGTTAGGGTTAGACTTAGCTTTAGGGGTTAATACATTTATTAGAATAGCGGTGAGCTCCAGTCGGCAGATTAGGGGTTAATAATTGAAGTTAGGTGTCGGCGATGTTAGGGAGGGCAGATTAGGGGTTAATACTATTTATTATAGGGTTAGTGAGGCGGATTAGGGGTTAATAACTTTATTATAGTAGCGCTCAGGTCCGCTCGGCAGATTAGGGGTTATTAAGTGTAGGTAGGTGTCGGCGACGTTGTGGGGGGCAGATTAGGGGTTAATAAATATAACATAGGGGTCGGCGATGTTAGGGCAGCAGATTAGGGGTACATAGGGATAACGTAGGTGGCGGCGGTTTACGGAGCGGCAGATTAGGGGTTAAAAGTGTAATGCAGGGGTCAGCGATAGCGGGGGCGGCAGATTAGGGGTTAATAAGTGTAAGGTTAGGGGTGTTTAGACTCGGGGTACATGTTAGAGTGTTAGGTGCAGACGTAGGAAGTGTTTCCCCATAGGAAACAATGGGGCTGCGTTAGGAGCTGAACGCTGCTTTTTTGCAGGTGTTAGGTTTTTTTTCAGCTCAAACAGCCCCATTGTTTCCTATGGGAGAATCGTGCACGAGCACGTTTTTGAGGCCGGCCGCGTCCGTAAGCAACTCTGGTATCGAGAGTTGCATTTGCGGTAAAAATGCTCTACGCTCCTTTTTTGGAGCCTAACGCAGCATTTGTTTGAACTCTCGATACCAGAGTTAAATTTATGGTGCGGCCAGAAAAAAACCCGCGGAGCGTTAACAGCCCTTTTACCGCCAAACTCCAAATCTAGCCGTAAGTAAACAATTTCAGATCCTGATTTATTAATGAGATTGGGCGATAGTTTTTACATCTTTTATGATCTCTTTCGGGCTTGGGGATCACCACTATTTTGGCTAGCAGCAGCTCATTCGGGATAGAATTCCCTTCTAATATATGGTTACAGAATTTGGTTAGGTGTGGTATTAAAGTGCCGCAAAACAATTTATAATATTCTCCCGTGAAACCGTCGGGTCCTGCTGCTTTACCAGGTTTAAGGTCTTTTACTGCTTTCACCACTTCCAAGGCAGTGATTGGGGCATTTAGAGTATCCTTTTGTTCTTTAGTGAGAACTTTTAATGGGCTATTTGCAAAGAATGATTTGGTTTGTTTATCTGTCTCCATATTATGTGAGACTTTTTTCCCGTCGTACAATTTGCTATAGAAGGTGGCGAATTTGTCAACTATATCTTGTGGGTCCGAAGTCAGTGTTCCCTGTTCTGTTTCTATTGTAGGAATGAATGTAGCTTTGCCTCTTTCCCTAATTTTGTGTGCCATGAATTTATCTGGCTTGTTGGCGTAGATGAAATAGTGTGCCTTTAATTTTTGAATTGCTCTTGCAGCCTGGGAGTTTAAGATTTTTGCTAGCATGGTTTTCTTGTTTTGAAGGGTCTGTAGTGTTGTCTTTTTTCCTGTTAATTTATGTTGTCTTTCTAGAATTTCTATTTCCTCTTGTAACTGTTCTAATAGATGTCTATTTTGGCGATTTAATCTAGCTTTCTCTTGTATCAGTTGTCCCCTGATCACTGCCTTGTGTGCTGCCCATGTGTTTATAGGGTTATTTGTGGTATCTATATTTATTCCCCAGAACTCCACCAGAGACTGCAGAATTTTGTCATACCTCTGTGGATTTTTCATAAGATTCGGGTCAAAAGTCCACGACCTTTTTCTATTGCTATCGTTCAACCCACTTAACTCTAATAACAGGATAGAGTGGTCTGACCACACACAAGTGTGGATGGTCGAGTTCTGCAGCAACGGGTGTAGCGCCTGACTAACATAGATGTAATCCAATCGTGTATAGGTTTTATGAGCCGTGGAGTAAAACGTGGTGTCATTTGTCGCTCCGTATAGCGTGTGCCAAGAGTCCATCAGGGAGTGTGGGGTTAGGGAATCCTGAATCGACTTGACTAGTCTATTATGTCTATGTTGTTTGTTGGATAAGGGAATATGTTTAGTTCCTACCAGTGGGGCCATAGATATATTAAAATCTCCTGCAAGTATAATTTTAGTTTGGGACCATTGGGTTAAGAGATTGGATATGTGTCTGAAGAAATCATGTTGGTTTTCGTTAGGGGCGTAAATGTTACATAATGTAACCTCAGTATCTAGCATCCTCCCTCTGACTATTAAGTATCGGCCCTCCGGATCTGCCGTGGTGCTTTGGTGGGTAAAGTTCACAGAAGAGTGTATAAGGATTGAGACTCCCCTTTTTTTGTGGCCGCAGTTGCATGGAAGTGGGTGCAGAAATGTTTTGACCAGTATTTTGGGATATTGGTATTAAGGAAGTGTGTTTCCTGAAGAAACAAAATATTGGCCTTTATGCGGGTGTATTGGGCCATAGCTACCTTTCTTTTGGTGTCAGTATTGAGCCCTCTGACATTGTGTGAAACTACATGTATATTAGTAGGCATAATATTTTCCCCTGACCCATATCTGTGCTCTGAGAGTGTCTTGTGTGTCAATGATTACTTTCAGATGAGAGGTCTGACTAGCAGTGATGCTTTGTTTCGGAGCCAGGGGTCCACAGGAGTGCGCCATAGAGGTGTCGCTAGAAGGAGAAAAAACAAGGTGGGGGAACAAAACCAATTATTGGGGGTTATAACCAAAACTGCATCCCTAACTTTGGGATTGAACATTTTATATAAAGAACTTGTTAACTGTTGTGAGTTCCCTGTTTATCCCTTGATTAGAGGGAAGGGCTGGGGGGCCATCTAGCCAAATCAGTTTTATCATATTAATTAAGGAAAAGAGAGGGAAGATGTTGCTAAATAGTAAAACTAGAACAAAAACATTAGCATAACCCTCGCCCCTCATGAATCATGCAACTGTGTAGAACTTTTTCTGTAACTTTGAAAATGTCAAGCATGAATGATACATAGCCTGCATCACTCTGTCAACTATTTCTGCCACCTAGGTATCTTGTTGCAGGAGATACCCAGAAGAAGTCTTGCTTTCGGACTCTTGTTTTTAATTTTTACTTCAAAACTCCTTGTCTTTGAAGGTTGAGAGCTGAGATAATAGTCAAAGTTCTTTCTCCCTAATTTCCTTTGTCCTCCGTTTCTTGTATTTTGATGTGTGCCACTTAGATTGGTCCTCTGTCCGCATAGATGGTGGTTTAGATGTCAGGGTTGATCCTCTCTCAGGAAGCGAGGGGGTTTCCAGACCTAGCACCTCACATACTTTGGGGATATCCTCTGGTTCTTTAATAGTGATTACTTTAGTGTCTTTAGTTATAAGTAATGCGAAGGGGAAGCCCCATCTGTATGGTATCTGCTTTTGTCTCAGCAAGGAGGTGAGTGGGCATAGGGCGTTTCGCCTCTGCAAGGTCCAAAGGCTCAAGTCTTGATAGAATTGAATCACATTACCTTGAAATTTGAAAGTGGGTTGTTTTCTAGCAGCTTGGAGAATCTTCTCTTTGTCTGGAAAGAAGGTCATTTTAATCACGACATCTCTGGGAGGAAGGCCTGTTTTCGGTTTCGCTTTCAGTGCTCTATGAGCTCTTTCGACGTGGAAGGTATAGTCAGAGGGAGAGTTTGTGATTTGAGTGAAAAGCTGTGTTAGGTAGGCTGGAAGTTCTCCCCCTGTTATTTCTTCTGGGGCTCCTTTCAGCCTGAGATTGTTTCTTCTGCTCCTGTTTTCCAGGTCATCTAGTTTATCCTGGAATTCTAGCAGCTGTTGTTGCTGTGTTGAGACCATATTAGATATTTCATCCACATTTTCAACCATAGCATCTTTCTGGTCTTCAAGCGTGTCTATCCTATTTCCCATATCTGTTAAGTCAGATTTAATCTCTGAGAGACTACTAGTGACCGATGAGTGAATGGAGTCGATTTTCTCCCATAGTTTGTCAAAATTGTCGGCGATGTCTTTTTTTGAAACTAAGGTCTGTAGGTCTGCCTTAGTTAGTAGGTTATTATCTTCTGGTGGTTGTATGGAGTCGAGATCCGAATCCTCCTCTTCCTCCATGTCTTTATTGAGTTTGGCTGGTTGTGAAGATTTAAAGAAGGAAGATACTGTAGAAGTTTTAGAGACCAGTTTATCACCTTTTGTCCCTCTCCTCGAAGACATTGTGTTATTAAGAGACGTATACAATTCTGTTGGGTTGGATAGTGTATTCCCACCTAAGGGGAGTCGTATTTAGTATCTTGTTTATCAGGACCTTTACTTGTGGCAAAGTAGCAGCGTTGTGGAGGACAAGTGAATGTTAATATCTCATAGATTCAAAGGGCTTAGCTTTTTCCATGCATTACTGTGCTAGATGGACCCTCTATTGTGAGGTTATTATATAGATTACATGTCAATGGTTGAAGCACAGGCAAATGAGTAAAGTACAGCCTTGTAGCTCCTTTAATTTATAGGGTTAGTATGAATAACAGGCAGAGGCTTTTAAACTGGTGTGGCTTTTCCTCCAACTTCCCCTCCAGAGAGCCCTGCTTTCAGAGAGAGTCCTTCTCCCCAGAGTAGTTGCCCTCACAGGACGATCAGGGAAAGGGTATAGGGGGTATGACCTGCCACCAGTTTAGGATGACAGGAAAGGGAGGGGGAGAAGGCACTGAGGGTATCTGCAGTTCATGTAATATTAGGCAGTGCTGTGGGACTCAGTTGTGTATATTGCCCCTGAAGTTATATTTTTAATATGCAAGGGGAGTTTACCCCACGGGGCTGCCAAATTCTGTAATTTGGGATTTATTTTTTTAAAAAAAGTTTATTTATTTTTTTCCCCCTATGCAGACTGTGTATGCGTGTTTCTGTGCACCTAAGCACTCACTTTTATTGTCCTGTTGTGCTCAATCCTGAGAAAATGTCCTGTGTTTGAGGGAAGTTATTGCCCAGGATCGTTTTGTCGCAATTATATAACCCTGTAATCTTCCGGATGCCACTCCTTGTATGTGCGGTAACTTGGGTGTCTAAAAACCGCCCCGGTCTTACTGTGATTTAGCCCGTCTGAGCCCCCACGTGGACTTCTGCTTACAGTCTCTTTAGGCCTTAATGCCACGTGGTGTAATGCCCAGGCGGGTGTTAGCGGTCTGCTGTAGCTGCAGTTTTAGGAGTGTGTGAGGTGAGGAGGACCAAGGGGAATCTCTTACCCACCAGCGAGAATCCACACGACAGGATGAGGTCTCCGCTTCTGCTCCCGCTGCAGCTGGTCAAATCTCTGAGTGCTGGGGAAGACCGCAAGATGGCTGATTTTCGCGCCACAAACGGAACTGTCTGCACTCGATGCGAGGAGCCCCTCTCAACCTCTCTCAGGCTTCTATAGGTATCTGTGGGTTGTCGGGTGAAGGGAGGTCTGCATATATCTTTGGTTGCTTTAGATGAGGGGATATCTTAGTGTGTAGCGTCCCCGGTTTCAAAGGCCTTGCCGTGATAATTCACCGCCTCAAGTGTCCCTCAAAGCTCGGCACCGGTCCCTGTTTCTTCTGTCAGACCCCTGCTCACCTCCGGAGCGGAGCCCCGACCCTCCGGAGTGATTCTGATGTACTGCCGGAAAGTGACAGGTGCCGCCCCAGAGAGATCTAGTCGTCCGCTCACAGAATTTCCTCTTTCTCTATTGCGGTCCGGTGAGGAACAGTGAATAGTAATCCAATGACTCGCAGGGGACACTCTTCTCCAGGGATCACCTTTATGAGGCTATTATACAATAAAATTTGGGTATTTGGGATAAATAAAATGTAATTGTGAGTGTGTGTAAGTTTAATATTGGGAGCTCTCCTCAAACACGTCTTTACTGCTCAGGTGTTAGCTCCGCCATATCCCATCCTTTTTTTTTTAAAGGGACACTCAGGTTAAATTAAATTTTCATGATTCAGATACAGCATGTAATTTTAAACAACTTTCCAATTTACTTCCATTAAAAAAAGTGTGCACAGTCTTTTATATTTACAATTTTTGAGTCACCAGATCCTACTGCGCATGTGCAAGAATTCACAGACTATACGTATATGCATTTGTGATTGGCTGATTGCCATCACATGGTACAAGGGGAGTGGAAATATACATAACTTTGAAATTTGTTATAAAAAAATCTACTACTAATTTGAAGTTCAGACTAAGTGCTATTGCATTGTCTTGTTATCTTGCATTTGTTGATTATGCAAATCTAATGTGTTGACTGGTCCTTTAATGGCGGGCTGGGATTTTGCAAAGTTATTCCTGAGGTTTTTATTTGGTCTATGTTCCAATAGATATTTAGACCATTATCAACATAGAGGCCCATGTATTAATATAATACATTAATATATTTAGAGGCACATTAATATATTTAGAGGCCCATGTATTAATATATTACATTAATATATTTCTGTGGTCAGAAAAGATACTGACTTGTGAATGTGTCCAACCATTTTCAAAGTGAATGGACTGAGAACACTGTATGTCTGCTGCCCGCATGTACTATTACTCAAGCTTTTGCTTATGCTGCGTCATCTCTGCTCTTGTGTGACCAATCGCGTGAGAGCAGGGCCTGTCAATCATCCCAAATGAAACACAATTGTAGTAAATTTGAGCAGAAAAATAATCATTTTACATAGTTTACTTTAAACCCACTAACAACTTTAAGACATCTGTATGCTGTTGTTTATTAACTGAGATTTTCACAGATTTTAGAAAATCTTATCTAATGATTTTCAGCAGAAAAAAAGTTATTTTTTTATAAGTTTATATTGATTTATGTAGATATATTATTTGATATATTTTTCTAAACGATTGTGATCACCCCTAAATGCCTTTTACAAACTTGTTAAACACATGCATTTTCCATAACTTAATAAGAATTATAAATATATAAATATATATATATAAATGATGTACTGTATAAATATATATAATTTAATTCAAACCATGGAGAAACATCTATAAAATAAATATAGGACTCAGATATAGATGTAAATTAAATAGTTCATTAAATGTGTTTAAACTTATTTGCATGTGTATTGCTGCGGAGTCAATCACAGATGAATGTTCAAATTACAGAAGTGTTGTAAAAATGAAAGTTGGATTTTATGAGCTTGGATAATTTGATCCTAATTTTTAATAAAGAACTTATTATGACATCTTTATAAACCAAGGGAAGCCTAGCGTATAGCCCTGATGAAGGGGCACATCCTGAAAATTAGTAGTGGCAAGGCGTGAGGCCAGACTTTACACTGTCTGTGGTTCTACTCAAGTCACCTGACCTGTCAGTGCAAGTATTATTATTTGTTTTCTCAGTACAATTACCAATAAACTGCTTTACAAATCCTTCTTTTATAGAATTGTTTCTATTCTTGTATTTATGATTGAGTGTATGACTTTTTATTGTTAGAATAAAGTATAAAG